>NC_086332.1:68380873-68570000 GCF_032445375.1 Bacillus rossius redtenbacheri
CTTTTGCGGGTATCATAAAATTCAATAAAGTTAAACATATTTTGAATTATTTTGTGGTCCTTGAAAATTACCTGCTTATATCATTGTATAAATCTAGATTTGGGGCTACACAAAAAAATACCAGCATTTTTCCTTTGAAGTAGTTTGGAAATTTTTGAAATTTTTCACCTCAGAAAATTCCTGATTCTCTCCCATTTCCTGAGGCGAACTCTTTTTCTTGCCCAAAATTTTCTCTATTCTGCCAAGTTCTAATTATCTTAGCTTATACACAGAGTTAAATGTCATTTCTTAAAAGTGTCATGTCTAAACCAAACTACATTCTTGATTCCATCCTTAATTTGTTATAAGTCAGATTGGCCTGGATTATGACAACCAAACACATTTACAGTTCAGATTTCCTTGCATATTAGTAGGGACATTAAAAAAAATATGACCCACGAATTTGCAAAAAATACTGAACATTGCAACACAATTGGATTGACTTTTAGTGTAAGTTAAAATGATATTCAGGTATTTTTGACTCACAAATAATTTTAAAATTTTCTTGGTTAATGATTGACATGATTGTATTAACAAATTTTGTATCAATTCACAAATATCCACAATTTTTTTTTTTTTTTTTTTTAAATTTTAAAAACATAGGCCGTATGAAGTGCGACGACATAAGTCTATTACGTTACGCGTCAGTCTGATTCAAGTGGCAGCACAAGAGGCAGAGATTATATAATTAACTTAATTTCAGACAAATAGCGTTTAAAAAAAAATTAAATATCACACTTGTGCACACATTTTTGTATTTTTTAGGAAATGAAAAGGATGAGTGTGGTCAGAATATAATTTCTGGATAAAGAAATACTAAATAAAAAGTTACAGATTATCTGGCCAGGTCTAACCTACTTTAAATTCTTCACACCATATCAACTGTGTTACATATTACATCTACACTCTCACTAAAATGTTCAAATAACAGTATTTTTATTTATTTTTTTACAATGAACTATGTTTGTAACAATAAAAATGAAAGTAACATAGCTTTTAAGTTTTAATGTTTTAATCCATATATGTCTTAACCTATCAGTTTTTATTTGCCGTATTTACCTGTATATGGGTCGCACATTTTATGCTGATTTTTTGTTTAAAAAACTGTAGTGCTACCCTTACGCGGGTTTTTGACTTTGGGTTATGAAAAAAAAAAATATTGCACCGTGTGATTGAACATGTGCGTAAATAACTAACATACGTTGGTTTTTAATAAATATAACTCCACGAGTAAGTATACTTTGTTTAATTAAAATATCTCAGCAGTAGCAGACACGTCACTTTCCAGTTCCGACTGGGTGTACTGCGTGTCTGCTACGCTGCTCACAGAGCTGACAAGGCGAGGAGGAGGTGAGGTATGTGGCAGTGTTCACTGTTCTCCCTTCCTCTGGTCGTTTTAATGTCTGTCTATCTTGACAGGTGTTTATTATCAATTGTGCCCAAACATGATTGTTTTAGGTGAGATTTCCCACACTTTCAATTAAATATTTTGTGACAAATCTGAAGCTATCGTTACTGTTTATAAGTGCGCCTTTTATATTCTTCCAGCCTCGCACAAGTTTGTCTGTAATATGAGTGCTGGTTTTTATAGAAGGAACTCACAAAGAGTAGCTTGGACCCTCTTCTCTCCTCACAAAGAAATGGTAAAGTCTCTCCGAATCATTTACAGTTAGATGTATGGATATAATCTTAGAATTTACCGGTAGTAGAACCCACGATCGCTGAATCCGAAAGCTGACGTCACAAAAGTCGCGCGCCTTAGACCGCTCGGCTAACGAACGTAATGAAATTGGTGGGACATTTTACAGTGATGAGCCACTCACTCTTAGTCGAAAGAGTTACAGACGGACAGACAAACAAACATACAGGTGAAGCTAATATAAAGCATGTAAAAATAAAACACAATGGACTGAAGGGAAATGAGGGTATTAAAAATAGCAATCTTTTCCTTTGTCCTTTTGTTAGGTATAATGGAGAATTGAGAGGAGAGAGAAAAATAGGCCGCCTCACACCATCCCATAGTAAATAGTCAAAAAATAACTGAGGGTGAAAACCAGTGCTGTAGTTCTTAGGCACCAATTCGCTGAGACATGGAACACAAGTACTTGTAGTGAAGATAGATATGTAGTGCGACCACAGTGATGAAAATATGTTGTTTTTTTTTGCCCAAAATTAAATGTGCAACCCATATGCAGGGTCGACCCTTCTGCTGATAAATACAGTACATTTTACTTTGCAGAAATAATAATTATGAATTTTAGCAAAATAGTAGTTTGTAACCGTAACACCCCTTCCGAAGTTTTACCTGAATCAACTAGAATATAGCATGCTATGCCGCGTACCTATTCCCCCTCCCCTTGCCATCCTAATCAACTGCTAGCGCACGCGTTGGAGTGGCATCACCGCTGATGCACTCTCCTCCTCTACCGGTTCCTCCATCATGTACCTTATTATGTATTTCCCTCATGCGATCTGAATTTTTGTAATGCTCGAAAATTGTAGCCCTCTCCACATAGAAGTTTCACTTCATTAAACATTAAAAAAATATTGAATACATTGAAGAGATTGTGAAATGCGGATGTTTGGTAGTATGTACTGGTATGGTAACTTGGTGGCCCCTTGTCGCAGCGGGAGCACAACGAGACGCTGGCGAAACTGAACTTTGCCCTGGCGCTGGCGGACTGCGTGCTGGATGCGGCGGACGCCCGGGCAGCCCCCCTGGCTGCGCTCACCGACAGCACGGCCGGGATCGCGGGGCGCCAGTCAGAGGGTGGCCGGCGCGCAGAGCAGCTGGTGCTGCTGGTGCGGGCCCTGCAGCTCCTCAGCTCCGCCCTGGGGCTCGCCTCGCAGCAGCTGCGGGCCGCCAAGCTGCGGCCGTCCGCCTCCGTCAAGTCCGGTAGTCCATTCATCCCTTCCCAGTCTCTCAAGGTTCTTTGAACTCCCGGGAAAATAATAGGGAAATTTTTTTAAAAGGCTTATAGGTCAAGTGCTAAATTATTAAATATATAATCCAGAAAATTTTCTAACTAGGGAATTTATTATAAAGGTTTTATAAAAAAAAATACCTAAGTGTTGAGTTTTATAGCTGCCAGAGTTGGTAAGCCAGGCTAATGGGTGGCTAGGCAGCAGCTGTCACTTGGAGCCCCATGTTTGCTCTTTGAAATAAGAATGGAAGTGATTGACAACCATAATGGATTAGAGTGGGAGTTTGGAAATGATAGTGTGTTGCATCGGCAGCTACACTCCTTACCCCATGTCTATAGCATCAGAACTGGTTATCTCTACATTATGAGATAAAAATCTGTTTAAAGTAAGAATAAAAGGAGCCGAGCAGGATATGGAAAATATAAGTCTGCCTTTCCATTAGTGATGTGTTGGTTCTACTTTGATCTCGGTTTGGTTCCATGTCTTAAAAATCGGTTCTCAGTTTTAGGTTAACCTCCACACAATTTCAAGTCACACCAAAGATACAGAATGCCCAAATACAGTAGAACCCCTATCATACACTTTTCAACGGAGGGCACAAAAATGGTGTATGATGCGGGAAAGTGTATGAAAAGGGAATGGCAATAATAACATTTTTTTTCAATCTAGCATACCAGCACAATATCTGATTAAACTTAAATACATAATGTGTAAATAATTGCATTATATTAATGAAAGCTATGAGTTCATCATTATATATACATATAATAAAACCACCAGAAATGTAAAATACAGTCCATAACCAAGTAAAGCAGTCCTTTCTTGGAGGGGGGGAAAGGTCACCAAGCCTAAAATAGATATTAAAAAAATTAGGCTATTGTAAAAAGAAAATCAGAAATTTTTGCTTGTTTGTTTCATTTTACAAACAACTTTATGCAACGAGAACAATTTTCAATAAAATGTTAACTTGAGAAACGTACAATACAAAACAATCTGATCGTAAGAAAACAATAACAAACGGCTATATTCAGTTCAAAGATTAATGAATGCACAAAATATGATATCCATGCCTTGGTAAAGCACGTGCACCATTTTCATAATCATTGCTAGTTTGCGCCACTAGTCTCGCTTGGGGCTGGCCATAGATGCTAGTAGCGAGGTGCACAGTCTTCCTGATACCATCCATATCTATGGTGCGATAAAGTTATTTTCTTACGTTTGCAAGGGTAAACAATGAACGTTTTTCAAAATAAAAGCATTAAAACGTATTTTTTCAGGAGGAATATAATAAAAAAAATTGTGAATTTTAAGACTTTTCCGCTTTGTAAAAACGTATGAAACGGGAAATTCGTGATTTTATAAGTGTATGTTCCGGGAAAGTAAACCATTGTAAATATAGTACTTTCGGCGGGACCAAAATTAATCGGCGTATGACACGGGAAAATGTATGAAACGGGAACGTATCATCGAGGTTCTACTGTAAATGGTATGTTGGTTTGACATGACTCATCAGCACCCCACTTAACCATAAATTAGATAAATATATTTATGTGTGCTAACCCACGTAGCCCAAGTACAGTAAACCCTGATTATCCGTTTTCCAATGGACCATGAGTAAAAAATGGATAATCCAGGAAATCCTACAATGTGGGAACACACTCTAAAGTTACCAAATGCACAATGTATGTACTATTGCAAAAACTTTCAGTCAATCAGTTAGGTACAGTAGAACCCCGATTATCCGTGTTAATGAAGGGGACGAGTGAGTCGGATAATCGAAAATCGCGGTTAAACGAGTCATGCTTGCCTCAAAAGTCAATAGCTCACAGACAGCCATCTGTGAACATTCGGAGATTACATATAAATATACACATGCTTTGTGTGCGTGTGCGTTGTTGACATAGAAGCGGGCTGCTTAGTGCTGGCCAGCAGTGGTTTTTAAGTCTTGCGTGTGTGGAGACGTGGGCATGCGAGTCGTTTTTGCACCGAGGTGTGTGGCTAGCCGCGCGGCCAGTCCGAGGGCCCAAGACAGCTGATAGCTGCCAAGGTCACGCATTCTTTTCATCGCTCGTAAGCGACGCTGCTACACTTCGCTCATTGCTCTGTTGTCAGTAACACCATCGGTATGGATATTGTTTTACAGAACGACTGCCTTTAAAATTCTTTTCGAGATAAGATTTTTCATGCCAGTGCATTGAGACTTGATTTCATGGTTTTGAAACGGTGTCTCTGTCTCGTATAATTCACGGTGTTTTTATCCCCCTTTATTTATATGAATTTTAAATGTTAGATTTTATTTTTATTTTTAGCTTGCTGAACGTGGACCTAGTGCAAAAACGGCCTATTTTGAGAGGGTTGCAGATGGGTCGGAAATCTTATAACGACCACCTCTCTATAACGACCCTAATCTCGGTAACCGTGAGGGGTCGTTATACCTATCTATTCTCCGTTCACTCTTATCTGAGTTTTGAAATAAACGAACACCATCGTATCACTGCACCGCGTTAGCAAGTGATAGACTGAATTTATCTTGCGTGCCAAGCACTAGTTGTAACACACACACTTCAGTGTCAGCCTGTGAAGCAAAATGAAGGATTTTTTTCACGATTTTTTATGATGTCGCGCACTGTTGTGTTACCGACATCAAACTCAGTCGCAAGTTTTGCAATCGTTTCTCCACTCAGAAATCTTTCTATAATTTTTGTTTTGCTGTCGATTGACAGTACCACTCGCTTTCTTTAATGTTCATTTGATGACATGATGAAATGTTATGCTCAACATTTCCGCACAAAACTACGGTATAATCCGTCGGAATGCAGATCACTGTTACAATACATAAAATTATCACCACCTTCACGCTTCAACAACGTACACTAATGGAATGGACTGTCTCCATGAGCCGGGTAATCTCTGTGGCACGGCGCCGTACTGCGCGCGGGAGTGTACAGTCCGGTCATGGAATCGCGCACCAGTGTATAATCTATTCACGTAACATGGAACACAAAAATAGTATGTACATACGTATGTATGTACTAGTATTTTTTAAACTTTATGTGTAAATAAACATGACTGAGTCAAAGTACTTTGCCCAACATACATTTTGCAAAGTATTTTAACATTTACATACATATTGAATCATTGGTTATATGTAACTTAAAAATTGGACTTGATGGACATAAATCGCGGTTAATCCTTGAATCGGATGATCGAGTCGCGGATAATCGGGGTTCTACTGTATTTCCGTAAACTGACACCAGCGGCACATTGTACAGTAGAGCTTCATTATAAAGAACATGAAGGGACCAAAATCATGGCAGTTTGTTATAATGAAGTTCTTTATACCGAAATCACAATGATTCCTGATTTGGGGTTTTTAACATAGCTCGATCTTCTTAAAAAACAAAGTAGAAAATCTAATACCAATATGAGTGGTACAAGCATCAATTACTTTAACAGCTATACTTTGGGATCAAGATACATACATATTACATACATACATACTAGTATGTATATGTACAATACAGAAATACTACGTAGGCAAGTTGTTTGCCAAAACAGTAAGCCTACCTTTGGAATCAAGACAAGCTGTTTGCAAATATGCTGTAATAAATCAAAAATATAAAATTTAAAAGTTAGGAAAAATTTTTTTACATTTTATTGTCTTCCAAACTGGATCGCTGGGTGAAAATTGTGGATAATGTTGATTTGGAGATATCAAACTTTTTAGCCACATCAGTCTTTTTATTTCCTTTATCTACTGCTTTTAATATTTCAAGTTTCACATCAATCGCCTTTCGTTTCCTATAAGACATGTTCAGAAGTACGGTTTTTTAAACTATAAAAACAAATGGATCCTACACATGTAAAAATAAGTTATACTCGTAGTATAGCCGGGAAGCCTACAACTCACGTAGTTTCGGTTCCCTACCACGTTCATGCAACGGATTTCTCTCAAAAATTGAAATTAAAAAAATCGAAGGGTTAGGTTAGTCACAACATGCTTGTTTTCATTGGAAACTTCTGATTTAGCGGCTGAAGTGGCGTTAATACCAAAACGCAAAACTTGGGAAATCTTCGGAAATTCTTGCAGGGAACCGAAACTATGTGAGTTGTAGGCTTTCCCGTTTCTCAAACAATAAACATGGAAACGACCAGAGATGTGTGTGTAGCAATACTTTATGATGTAGAACTTCGCATAGGTTAAACATGTCGTGCGAGCATAGAACAAAGAGTAACGTCAGCGAACACCACATTGCAGCGCTTTAGTCGCTACACCAGTTTTGTGCATTAATTTCAACACTAGTCCATTGCAGTCATCTATGGCGCGTATCAAAATAAATAAAATGGCAGTTTGTGGGAGAATGGCGACGATTTTATCTGTTTGTCGTTTACCGTGCCGGGCAGAAAAGTGTTCGTTCATATGAATATTTATAGAATATTACAAAAATTTGAGTGAGAAAATTCGTATTAGTGAAATTTTTTTACGTTATGTTATATGGACGTCTGACGGGACCAAAGGGATAGTTCGTAGTAATGAATTGTTCGCTCTAATGAAGTTCGTTAAAACGGTGTTTTACTGTATATACACTTTTCATGGGGACAAAGTAAAAAAGTGTAAAAAGCGGGAAAGTGTAAATAAAGGGAATAGTAAGAAATACGTTAAAGTTAGTTAAAATACAGTCGCATCCTGCAGCGTTCATAACAAATGCGGGCTACATTACACATACGCATTGCACCACAGTAAAAAAATTTTAAATAAAAGGGCCGCAAATTGGACATTTACTGTCAATAGCGCACCGTGCGCGGAGAAAGGTCATCGTACTCAATCAGCTGTTATGGCACGACGTACCCGCCGGCTGGCTCTCTCTGTTGTCTGAGCTGCGCATGCGCAGTATAACTCACTCAACGCTCCGCCCAGACTCGTGACGTTCCATCAGCAGCCAGCCAATAGATGCGAGCTTAGCGGAAAAAAATATAAACCAGTTTTCTCGCTGCCGTGACGTGTTCAAGTTTACGTTAACCTTGATTTCTTGATACCAATAATTAATTATTTACGATCCCCAGATATAAATGGTTAGTTTAAAAAATATGCGTCAACTGTACAATACTTCCGAAATTATAAAATACGTTTAAAACAGTTACCAAGACTCCACTCATTTTATCTAGTGAGGTTTATGTCTCGTACCAGTATTTCGGCTAAGTTGTGACATAAATATAGTAACAACGTTTATACATTCGTGAGTTTATGTTTTTCCCGAGTACATTTTAGATTGCCTCCTGCTATAATTACTCAGACTTTTACACGCCTAGGCTTAAATTATTATATGTTTAGAAATAAAAGCAACTTTTCATGTTATAAAATATGTTTATTTTGCGATTTAAAATGTTCACTGCCGACTATAAAAGTTACGTTTTTCACAATGTTTTTAGGCCTACTATCGTTGTTACGTGATGTAAATAGCGGGATGGATTAGATTTTTGAGACGTAATTCGCGTGAAAGTATTGTATTGGATTAAATGGGAATCAAACGGGACCTGAAGAATATAGTGCAAATAACGGGAAAACGTAAATAACGGTAACGTAAATAAGGGGTTTCACTACTTCCTTAATTTTTTTAAATGAACAAAATGTGCCATCCACTGGGATGTTTGATGCCCCAACTTGCTGGAACCAAGAAAACAAAACTTTCTCAAGCTCACTGTATTTCGACTGTCTTGCCATTTTCCGTTTTTTTTGAAGACTGGCCGAACTGACTTGCTTGCTTCCGAATCTCATTTCTTCTAGCGAAGATAGAATTAAGAGTCGATGGAGGAATACCATAGCGCTTTGCCAAATCAACCCGTTTTTCGCCTGGATTTTTTTCAACAGCATTTATAATTTCTAAACGCTCTTTAATGGTTTTAACCTCTTTTGTAGGCCGATACATATCAATGAACCTTTACAAATTTCACACGTTCATTAGAGTTAAATGCGTAAAGCTAATTTACGGTAAACAAAGAAAATCTCGCGCATATACGGCCGGCCACGGAAACGCTAGGATAAACAATTTCGTCTATGTTTCTCGCAGGATTTCACTGCCGCTAAATAGAAACGTGTTTACGTTGGGCTAGTATGTACAGTATATCGACCACGGTTATATTGTTGTGTCGATTATCGCACAAAGCAAGAACTATCGTGCGAGCGTTAGCTTTCGTCTGTTGTTTTATCGAAGTTGGTGAACCTGTTAGCAACAGCGTCATGCTCACTTTATTCGTTTTCTTTTAGTAATGGCCGCCATATGTAAATATTGGTATTGCGTGTCGTGTAGACACGCGTAAACTGGAATATTTCTCGGGAATTTGAATGTGAAATCGGTAAAAAGCCTGTAAAGTTCAACCTGTTAAACCGGGTTAAAAAATATTCATAAACGATGGAAACAGGATTTTTTTAACATTGTTCTTGCGGGATTTTTTCGGGACCACGGACATTGAACAATAAAACCGGGAAATTCTACAATGCGGGAACGAATAAACGAGGTGTCACTGTAGCATATTTGTTTCTCGTGTCACTAGTTGCAAATATATTTTTAAAAATTAATCGCACTCATACCCTACTTAAAACAAAATATTTTTAGGGATGCTAATTGTTATACTTATTTAATAAATATAATAAAAGCAAGTAGATATTTATATCAATGAATTAATGGAAGGATCCCTTGGAATTATTGTCATTGGGTTATTTCATTTTGCCTGAAAATCTGTGGCTGGGAAAAATTTGGTTGACTGTGGGTGGAAGTGCTGAGGCTGTCAGGTGTGTCAGAAGGGCATATGAAGGGAAAAACATTCTATTGGAGAAGGGGGTGGGAGTGATGAAAAAATTTGGTCAGTTAGTTCAGGGGGAATGGGAGAGACAATGATGTAAAGTACCGGTCTTGTGGCCTTGAAGGCTTTTGAATCGAGGGGAATTAGACGGAACAAAGGAAGTTTTTGTTTTGAATCCTGAATAAGTACAAACCTTCAAGATACTTGGATATCTTTTTCTTCACAAATAAGTTTGCGAATTAATCCGAAGTCAAAGTACATTTTAAATCATATTTAACTTTCATTAAACAACATTTTCAAGTGTTCAGTAGTGTTTGGTGATTTTTCGCAAATTTAGAGTCACAATATTTCTGGGTCTCTAGTTATAAGTGATGTAAAACTGCAAACGTTGTAAGTAATAACTACAGTTCATTAGTATTAGACAACTTTAATTCATCGTAGTTTTTTTATGATTAAAATTATATTTAGCATGTGCTATTTTTTTATAAATCAATTTTTAGTTGAAATGATCATCTCTGTCTGTTAGTGAAAAGAGGGACAAAAAAGGTTTGGGATCTCAGCATAAAGAACTCTGTTTATGTCACTTCCTACCAGCATTATCGTTCCGTCTGAGCGGGCTAGCTGCGAGCGCAAGGCAGTGAAGGGAGGGAGGGGAGACTGCCCTTTGTCTGTGTCGCCTGCAGTTTTCAAAGATTTACCAACCATTCTCTTGTCACATTAGGGTTTAAAATTAAGTAAAAAAGACATGTGCATGTTGGTCGCTGGTGATATACTGCGGCATTTTATCGGGAGTCTATTGTATTTTTACTATTATGCTTTCCGTGGCACTGGTACCGGTACCAACATTATATTTACCGTTCTCATTGCCAGTTAATTTTCTGAGAACCAGCAGAACTGAGAACCGAGAACCGGGACCAACCCATCACTACTTTCTATGAAATAAAAGTATTATATCAGTCTAGTGTGCAAGCATTTACTGTCCCAATAAAATTTCCTCTGCCCTGCAGCTTTTAATAATTTTTACTTCAAGCCAACTAAATTCCAAATTGCAGATGACAGCCCCCAATCATTAATGCAACTTCCAGGGATTACCAAATTCATGGTTCACTCACTTGGCTTTTTGCATAAAAAACAAGATTCAGTTATCAGATTAAAATAAACTACGTAGTTATGTAGAGCCTCTGTGCATATGCACTGTATTTTTTTCTTTTCCCATGACTTTTTCTAATTTTTGTTTACCATTGACTTTAATCTTGGTTTTATCTACTGCCTGTGTTCATAGGTTACGCTAATTGTCAAATCCATATGCCCCTACAGAAAAGGTCACTCGCACACCCTATTTGGGATGTGACCTTGTTGCCATTTGGCAGTTTAAGCCATGGAACTTTAACAATTGTTGAGTAGTTGCCAATTTCGCCAATCAGAAAAATCCCTGATATAGACTCCATTCTTTAAGGGACTCGCCTAGTCAGGGATATATCTGTTAAGGAGCTGGGATGGTTATTGTAACTCTAACTTATGCTTCTAGTCCGGTTTTGCCTGAAGTGTAAGAATGTGGACTGGCGCACAGTCTTCTCGTTGTGCATAGTACAACCATTTTTTTTTTTTTTGTGTAGAAAAGAAGATGAATTGTAATGAAAGTCCCTTGAGGGCTTTAACACACATATATATAGGAAGGATGTTTCAGGTGCAAATATTATTTTCAAAACATGTGTTTTAGACATTTTCATTCTTCTGAAAATACAATTCAAAACAAAATACAGAAACAAAACCACACATTCATCTTCAGCGCATTGTTCAACGATTTTGCTTAAAACAGAAACCAGTCTAATATTTTGTGCAGTTTTCAAATCTTGTGATTTTTTTTCTGAAGCTCTGCACACCATATGTGTCCCCAGGTAGGTGGGGCCCTTAAATGGAATCACTTCCATAAAATTCATTTAAAATTGTGTATACAATGGAAACACTACACTTAAGCCAATGTTTTGGGCGACTAGTACACATAGCGCAGACCACGAGGTGTAAAAATTAGGTTTCATCCTTTTACTGTGTATTCATGCAGACATGCCAGTCCTAGTAGATGATAATGTTTGTGTTACCCCTGCACAGTGGTGGCGCAGCTGAACAGCAAGTTCCGGCAGTGCCTGGCCGAGTGCAAGCAGCTCAACACCCCTGGGCTGCTGCAGAAGGCAGGGGTTGATCCCAGTACCACTAACATCACAGCAGACCGGCTGCTCTACAACCATGCCATCCATATTGTGAGTACCTCCTCTTACTACTCATGGATGCTCTGGCTATGATAGCTAGAGGTAAGTTTAAACAGGTTTTTTGATTTTAGCAGAGTGCTTCCAAAATTTAACATTTTGTACCATTTTGATTCTAAAAAGTAGCATTTTAGAGCACATTTGAGCACACATCATTTTTGGAATTCATTTGTGCTGTGACAATCTTTTGTTACTTCTCTCCGTCATCATCCAGAACTTAACCTTAAATGTTTGTAAGCTTTTTGGTTACACATGTACAAAATATGTAATGCTACCAGTGTTATCAATGCTTTTTGGTGCTACCTCACATCTTTGGTTCAGTTTTTATTATAGTTATAAACTCACTGGTGAATAACAAGAAAACAGATGTTTGAGAAAAGTACTTTAAAAGAGAAATGTATATGGTGTGGCCAGTCAGTATATAGTCATGAATTGACCAATGACTTTTCTCAGAAAGGTGTCATCTGACATTTTAGTAGCGTAAAATTAATATGAATGTGCCTAGCCTAAACCCTCCCGTCCTGTTTTGTCTAGAGACGTACGAGACTGTAAAATCCAGATAAAACGACACAATTAATGATGATGCACTTGCAAACAACTCGATTGGCAGCAAGCGTGCACGATAGCACAACTTACCGCCATGATGGTTGAACAACAACTGTTGCTTCGTTGCCGGAAGCTGCAGGGCTACCCACCTTGGCAGGCAGCCAACTTGAAAAACTTGGGTCTGCTAGCAAGCAGCATGGGAAGTTCAAAATTCAAATGTTTCAAACACTATACACTAAATTACACACAATATTCACAAGTCCAAACATTACCGCCCGCCTTGAAATGTCCCATTTCAACAATCGTACGGTAGCGGGCAGAGCTTCACCACAGGATGCTTCAAAGTTCCACTAGAAGTCTAGATAGTAGCCACTCTGGCAACACCATCTTTCCCAGGATAGAGCACCACAATGCGCCCAAGTGCCACTGTAGAGGTGGGAGTCTGTCTTCTTTCAGGAGCACAAGTTGGTTGGCAGTGGGACTAACTCCTTGCTCATTCCATTTCTGCCGCTGCTGGAGCGTGTGTAAGTAATCCCTGTGCCAACGATGCCAAAAGTCCTGTTGGAGGCATTCCACAAGTTGCCAACGTTGAAGGCGGTTTAGCCGTACATTCCTCAAGTTAGGCTCTGGTAATGTGATCAGTGGCTCCAGGGTTAAGAAATGGGCAGGGGTTAGAGCACTGATGTCATTGGGATCAGAGCTCAAAGGGCTCAGGGGTCTCAAGTTCAACTTAGCTTCCACCTGCACTAGAAGGGTGTAAAGCTCTTAAAATGTGAATTGTTCACCAATAACTTTACTTAAGTGAGTCTTGAATGACTTTACCCCGGCGTCCCACAAACCACCAAAATGGGGAGCAGCAGGAGGGTTGAAGTGCCACATGACACCGAGCTGGGACAACGCATCAGTGACCGCCTGCTGGTGTGGTGCTGACGACAGAAGTTGCTGAAGTTCCTTAAGACGATTGTGAGTTCCGACAAAGTTGGTCCCACAATCACTCTAGATATCAGATATTCTCCCATGCCTGGCAAGAAAACGTTTGTAGGCTCCAATAAAGGTATCAGTGGACAGGTCTGAATATAGTTCTGCATGAACAGCCTTTGTCGCGCAGCAGACGAAAATACAAAGGTGAGCCTTCAAAACCTTTGCCCCACGGACCTAACCAAGTTTAACCATAAAAGGACCAGCATAGTCAACTCCTACTTTGGCAAATGTTTTAACCTGTTGCACTCTCATAGCGGGAAGATTGCCCATG
This sequence comes from Bacillus rossius redtenbacheri, assembly GCF_032445375.1. NCBI lineage: Eukaryota > Metazoa > Arthropoda > Insecta > Phasmatodea > Bacillidae > Bacillus > Bacillus rossius. Next base: position 68,394,701 of record NC_086332.1, read on the forward strand.
AGAGGTGTGCTTGCTACTGGTCTTTTCTTGAAACATGGAACACAGTGACGCAAGCAGCGAGAGATGGCATCCTTATCTGCAAGAATCCAGAAATGTTCTCTAAGAATTCCTCTATGAGTCTGAACTCCAGGATGATGATTCTTTTCATGATAGTGGTTAATAATGAGATCAGTCAAATGGTGAGATTTTGGAACAAGACCGGGTGCTTCTGCTCAAAAGGAACACTGGAGTGAGCTAAACGACCACCTACCCTTATCAGGCCACTATCATCAAGGAAGGGTACTAGTTTGCGAATCTGAGGGGAAATGCACCGTCCCTTCTTCAGAGCACTTATATCCTCTTTGAAATGATGTGATTGTACCCAGGAGACAAAAATGTAAAGCTTTATTCAGCTCATCAGGAGACATATTGTCTGTATTGCGCTCTTTCAGTGACACGTGACAATTGTGGGCAAAGCGCAATAAACAGCACATGACACGCAGAAGCCTGGTTAGTCAACTGAATCGCATTGCCAACTGGCCAAAATCATGAGAGGATGTTACAGTGGTCAAGGTCAGTCTTCTTCATCACGGCGGGATCCACATCCACTGCATCTGGTGACTGGGAAGGCCACTGTCCGGGTGACTCTATTAACCACGGTGGACCAGTTCACCACAAGTGATGATCCAATAGTTGAAGAGGGAAGAGACCACGAGAGGCACAGTCAGCAGGATTGAACTCAGACGGTACGTGTTTCCACCAACTGGGATGGGTAAGCTCTTGGAGTTCGCTTACCTGGTTAGCTACAAAAGACTTCAACTGATGAGAAGTTGAGTTAATCCATGCTAAAACCACTTGTCAGTCTGTCCAGGCTGTGATGGAAGATTCGGGTAAAACTTCTTGGTAAGTCTCAACCACATGGTTGAGCACACGAGCCAAAAGTAGTGCTCCACAAAGCTCCAGACAAGGTAAGGTTTGGCTTTTGACTGGTGCAACCTTGGATTTACTTATCAGCAGACCAATGATGGTTCGATCATCCAGGCACACTATGCGCAGGTACACCACGGCCGCATAACCAATCTCAGAACTATCACAGAACCCATGCACTTGATAGGTAGAGCCTTCTAGACCCTTAATGAACCGAGCGACAGCAATGGAGGACAACCAAGGGAGCTCCCGGCTAAAATGATCCCACTGAGAAACAAGATCAGGGGGGAGGTGATCATCCCAGTCAATGGACCGCACCCACAACAGTTGCAATAGATGCTTTGCAAACATTAACAGTGGAGTAAGTCATCCTAGAGGATCAAATATTCTGGCTACGTTGACAAGATGTGCCAACTACCTCTCTCAATAACCTAGTTAGGTTAGGAGTGAAAGGTAGGACAACACTGAAAACCCGTGAACCAAGGCTCAATGAAGTGCTTTGATGTGAGGTTAGTTGAGACAAGAACATTGGCTGACTGGTCATGCACACTTACACAATTAGGGTAGTTAATTAATAAAATATAATTTCATGTAAATAATTTATTTCATGAATAAATTAATTGTTTCTTTTTTTTATATTTTTACCTATACACCTTTGCCATATCAATTACATAATATCTCTTGAGTATCATATTTTACATAATCATTTTAAATTATTATTTATATATTTATATTTTTTATGTTTTTAGCAAGGGCCCCGCTATCACACAAGGTATTTAAAGAAACATTTTGATACATGCCTTTTATAACAAAAAAAAAATCATATACATATATTAAAATTTTTCAAAATTTCTCTTTCTCTAATTATTATCATTTTTATTTTAACGTTGTGGTTATGTTGTTCCAAAAGAATTTAGCTTGCTGCGTTGCAGAATTTAGAAGGAAATGTCCGACGTGATTCAGTTAAAAAAAAAAAAAAATTAACACATGCTTTTTGAGGTTAGTAAATCATGCCAAAAAATATATATATAGATGACGGCTTTCCTGGCAGATGCGGTCACTGCATGGCTTCAAGGCCGATGAGGACAGGCCTCATACTCCACAGCACTAGGTTGACTCAAGTAAACCGCATGGCCGGTACTCGTTGACCGCTATTGACAAAATAACAAAGGTATTTGACCATGTCCGGTAAAACAAACATTACCAGATGTTCTTCATTAACAGATCAGAAAAACTCACCACTTGGAGTGGTAAAACAATGCTCAAAGCATATTTAAATTCCCAAACTTCTTCAGACACGAATCCTCACTACTTAATCATGGCGTCAAGGTGTTGAAAAATAAAGTCCTTTCTTGCTCACGACAAGACGAAGAAGAACATAAATAATAGTACTAGTAGAGAATACCTTTTAGAAATACAATATATATTGATTATTACTTGACAATATATTTACCACAAAACAATGAATTAACTTATAGATTATGACATTATTCCTTTACATATTTACTAAAATAATTAAATTAGAAAAATCATTATTCATTATAAACTTGAAGTTATGTTAACACAATAACAAAATTGCTGTGTTAAAAAATTTTTAAGTTACACTTAATTACAATTATTGTGAACAATTCCAACTTTGTCCAGTAGTAAACTTTAAATATTTAAGTATGACATATTAAATTAATAATTTCCAGATTGAATGAAAAAAAATGTGTGGAAACCAGTTCGCCATTAAAACAAAACAAAATTATAAGGTAAGTAAAGTTGAGCAAGTGCCACAAAACAATACAATGGCGCAAAGGATGCTCCTCTTCGTAACAAGACTCGAGTGGCCTCGGATTACATAGGAGAAGGTGTCCGAGACTGGGTTCCATTGAAGTCCTAAGACCTTGACTACAACTTGACTCTCCAAATGATTGGGGCATATCAACATCTTCAGGTGGAAGCCAGTCTATGAGCGCTGAATGGTTGCTCATGAACTTCCTCAACTTGAAGCCCCCTTTGGCAAGAAGAATGAACTCTGAGTACATCAGTTTGAGCTTTGAGTCACCATTCAAGCGTCTCTCTAAGCGCATCAACCTATCTACCTAGCTTGGGGTCTAGAGGTGCCCAACTCAGGTCTCCAGTGGCGAAATGGCAGGGACACACTATATCAGCCTTCTTCATTACGGACGTGAGTTTCAGCAAACATGGTTTCACAACAAACATCCTCAGGATACTTGTGCTCTATACATGGGAATTCTTTAACTTCCCAGAACTTTGGTACAATATCATCTAATGGAGGGTAAGAAGTAAACAATGTGACACAATACGATGCCAGGTGGGATGGTGGAAGTTTGGCGTCCACATTTCCCATGAGAATCCATCCCAAAACATAGTGGAGAGCCACTGAAGACTCTTCAATCTTGCCTCCAGTTACGAGAAGAGGTACTAGGTCAGCACCAATAAGCAGGTCAACAGGACCAGGGGTGTCAAAAGAAGGATCAGCAAGCTTCAGATGAGCCACTGATCGACGCACATCCGATGAGAGTTTGGCATTCGGCAAGTTATTGGTAATGCGTGGTAACGCAAATACATCCAGGGCAAATTGATTATCTGGATTGCCCACTGGGGAGATGACAACTGATGTGAAGGATTTAGCCACATTCACAGGTGTACTGGACAAACCATGTATTGGAAGATGGGCCTGTCTGCGAACCAGCCGGAGCTTTTGTAGGCACTGTTCGGTGATAAAGCTGGCTTGACTGGCAGTGTCTAGCAAAGCACGTACAACACAAGGCACACCAAAACGATCAAAAATCTGTACTTGAGCAGTTGACAACAATATTGTTGTTGTTGAGGTAGGTTTAGCAGCAGTTACTGCAACAGTGGCAGGATTAGAGTCAGATGATGGTGATTCCTTGTCTGAGTTGGATGGGATGGAGTCTTCATCTGATCCCTGACCCCAAAATGCAGCATGGAATGGTGACGTGCCTTACAATGATGACATGATGACTTAGATGGGCACCAATTTGATCAATGTGATGGAGAAAGACAATTCAGACACAACTTATGCTCCTTTACTATTGCATATCATTCCTTGGGGCTACCCTGCGAGAAGATAGGGCATGACCTAACCACATGAAGGTCACTACACAAGAGACAACTTTGTGACTGTGGAGAACTTACTAATGTGTGTACAGACTGACCTTGAGACTGCCTCCAGCTGTTTTGGTACCCTTGAGCCGTCTGTTTGGGAACCTGATTTCCCGAACTCCTAGAACGGGAAGCTATCACAGCCTCATGAGCACGACAATGTTTTTCAAGAAAGAAGTGAAACTACTAAGAGTGGGAAACTCGTCTGTTAATGTCATTTCCCATTGTGTTTGTAAGGCAGTATCCAAACATTTGCATAGAATGGGCAGCAGCATCATATCCCACTGGTCTACAGGGACAGACAAGGCCTTAAGAGCAGACACATTCTCTGTAACAGTGTTCAACAGTTGGCGCAATGCCTTGGGAGAGTCAGCTGATGCAGAGGGTGCTTGAAGTAAAGCCTCCACATGCACAGGCACAATGAGCCTCTTGTTCTCGTACCTACCAACAAGTAGTTTCCAAGCCACATCAAAGTTTACTTCAGAAATGGGCAAGGCCTGAATCATGCTGAGGGGTTCACCACTGAGAGCAGTCTTCAGATAAGCCAGTTTCTCAACAGATGAAAGGTCACTATTGTTAGCAACGAGAGTGCAAAATAGCTTGGAGAAGTTAGGCCAATGTTTAATGCTACCCTCAAAACTTGGAAGTAGGGTTGGGCCGATGCCAATCACCGATCACAATAATCGGCAGATTTTAACACATCGGCATCGGTACCGATCTGCAAATTATTTACCGATCACCAAACGCCGATCATTACATACTAAATCAAAATTAATAAATATTGAATTAAGCTTAAAAATGCAAAGTTGTACATTTCAAATTTACTTACAAAATCTATACATATATAAAAAAGAAAGTCGTGTTAGTTACACTATTTATAACTCAAGAACGGCTGAACCAATTTGGCTGAAAATTGGTAGGGAGGTAGCTTAGAACCAGGAGACGGACATAGGATACTTTTTATCCTGTTCCCGGGGAAAAAATAAATAATAGTTTAAAAAAAACTAAAAAACACGCTTTATTTAGAAAACCAAACTAAAAAATAGAAAATCAAAAAAGTATATTGTTCACATTAATCATAACCCACTCTCACTATTCATTTAATTAAATGTCACAATATTTAGTAGACTTTGTTTATATCGCGTTAAAGACAAAATGAAAGAAAAGATTTCGCACATGAGCGAAATGGTTTTCTTTACAATGTGCGAACTCTTTTCTTTCAGTTTGTCTTGGGCACAATATAAACAAAGCCTACTAAATATTGTGAAATTATATAAATTGACGAAAATCTTATTTTACAAATTTAATCTATATATATAAAACACAGTTGGGTTAGTTACACCATTTATAACTCAAGAACGGCTTGACCGATTTTAATGATCTCTGATTTGTTGGATTCGTCTCCGCCCCGAATAGCAGAATAACTAACTATTAAAATGTTGATAAAATTCTGAGAGAAAAAATAATTTTTAAACCTTTTGTCATCGCCATGTTTAGGACAATTGTTTTTACCCATTTTGTGATTTATTGTTTACTTTTATCATTAAAATTAATTAAAATGAATCACCCAATCGCATTAACACTATAGCACTACCACATAAAAAAAACAGATTGACAACACCTGGGACGAATGCACGATGGCACACAAACGCGCATTGGAAAGCACTTGACTGATCATTGAATGATCTGCGCAATGACTCGAGATGTTTTTGAGACGCAATGATTTTACTGTCTGGTGATTTCCGCCAATACTGCCAGTCATTCCAAGATCGACTGCTGCCGATGAAATAAACGCTTGCCTCAAATCACTGGCACTTTGTGAAGAAACTTAAGCTGGCAATAAACATGAGAGTTGCATTTCTGAACATCCATCTGCTGAAGATTTCTCCAAGAAATTGCTGACTATCGGTAATGACCGTGTTCCTGTCGACGAATCACGCGGTTTGATTTTATTTCCTCCGAATTTTTGCGTTTTCGTCTCATCGAAAGACGAGCTCATCAACAAAGTGTTCTCGAACATTATTGCTAAACACAAAAATAACAAATGGTTGAGTGAGCTAGCAATTTTGGTGGCTAAGAACAAATATGTGGATGACTTAAACTTCGTAATTCAGAATCAAATCGTTAGTACTCTGAATTCATTCAAATCTATTGATTGTGCAACTAACGAAAACAAAGCCATCAAATATCCAACTGAATTTTTAAACTGCTTGGAAGTGCCTGACTTACCACCGCACAATTTATAACTGAAGGTTGGCTCAGTAGTCATTATGCTTCGAAATATAAATCAACCAAAACTATGCAATGGAACGTGTTTAGTGAGAAGAAAACTGATGATCAATCTGATTCACGCCATGATACTCAAAGAAAAAATTCAAAAGGTGAGGAAGTTCTCATTCCGAAGATTCCGATGATTCCAACCGATATGCCCTTTGAGTTTAAACGATTTCAATTTCCGATTCGTCTTGCATTCGCCATGACGATTAACAAATCACAAGGCCAATCCTGAAGTGTTTGTGGTCTGAATCTAGAAAATTCGTGTTTTTCTCATGGTCTATTTTACATGGCATGTTCACCTGTCGGCAAACCATCAGCTTATTTGTTCTTGCGCCTGATAACAAAACGAAGAAATGTCGTATATAACAAGGTGCTTCACTGAAGAGAATCAACCCGAGTGCAACCTATGCAGCAAAATACATAGCTCCAATAAAGCAAATGTCTTGCTGACACGCCATTGAAATACTTGACTTGTACTTTTATTGAATTTTGAGTATTCATTTTATTATGTTAATAAAATCCTAAATTAGGTTTAGCTAAAAGTTAACACGACATTCATTGTCTGTTAGGCGGTACGAAGTTCGCCGGGTAAGCTAGTAACTAAATAAGGTAGGCCTACAATCACGTATCAACAAAAACACGAATTTACAGTATTAATTTGCATATGGATATTTTTAAAACATGCCAAACCATTATTTTACGGAGTTTTTAATAATTCACAATAAAAACTTCGATTTTTATGAAATAATACTAATTTTAACTTAAGTCTATTGCACTTACTAAACCACAGCCATAGAATATTGTGTGTTGACCACAAAATAGAAAATACAAAACAAAACATTCGCCTGCAGGTTAACCAACTTTCGTATCCTCTAGGGTGTGTTCCATTGCATATCAGTACGTGGGGGAACAAGCAGAAAAACTGTGATAACATGCCAGTGATAGTTCAATATTGGAACACAGTTTGGATCACTGCTGGTATTTATATATGCTGTAGTGTGTTTATCTATGGTCATAGTCCGATGACGTTTATTTTAGTGATTCTTTAAAAGTTTGTTGGTTACAATGGCACATGAAAGTAGTTTTGTGTGGAAATATTTTAAACTGCCACATAAAGACAGTGTAAAAGCAACGTGTTTGTTTTGCGGTGCGGGTATATTGCGTGGTGGTACAAACAGCAGAGGATTTACAACCATAAATTTATCAAGGCATCTCCGTTCATTCCATTACAATAAAATTTCGCTAAGTGAATTTTCACCATGTCCCGCATTACCTCCACCCTGCAAAAGTAGCTCAACAGAAGTAATTTCCGAGTCTACTATGTACATGCACTCCAACTGTAACCGCGAAGCAAGAAACCATCAATTCCATGTTCCATAAAAAATCAATGCTTGAAATGTCACACCCTAGACATATTAAAATAACCAGTCGTATTGCAGAAATGATGTGTCTAGACATCCAACCATTCAGCATTTTGGAAGATAGATATTTAAATTAAATAAATTGCAATAAAACCAGTTTGTTAAAAAAAAAGTTAGTTAAGTTTTGTGTATATGCCTCACTGAACTGTATGTGTATATTATTAAATGAGTCTATTCTGGCATGACCCTGCATATGTCGACCCTGTGGTACATAATGCGTGCTGTTTTAATTTAGTACAGCGAAAGATCCTGGATATACAAAAAATTCCTTTATGTAAAAATGAATTATGATCGTATGTTGAACAATTAACAAAGATTATGTTTTAATTGACATAAGGTAATTATTGTTATATCAAACTTATTGTTATGTGCACAATGTTTTGTTACACTAAATTAAAACAGCAAGCATCATTTACCACAGGATCAATATTTACAGTATAATGCCATCAGGATTAAGGGCTAAACTTGAATACGAGATAAGGGTACAATTAATGTATTTTTATGCTAAAACACGTGGTCAGGCCTATGCATGAAACATTTTTGGAGAATAAAGTTGGATTTATTGTCATCCATTAACTACATAACAGTTTCTTAAGGTACTATCTTTATTGTTACAGGGTTTACCAATTGGATTGCTTGCCTTGAGCCATCAAACAAGCTATCGTAATTCTTAATTTGTCTGATCGGCAATGATCGGTATCGGAATGATCGGTAAATTTAGTTATCGGCCCAGCCCTACTTGGAAGCGTAATTTTTGGTAAAGCCACTCTAGAATTGCTCACCTTGGGCCTTGACGATGTTGAGCTCTCCACCGAACACCCCTCCAGGGCACTTACCGTCGCCATGACTTCAAAATATTTCTCTTCGAAATTGTCCATACGTGTCGTCAGTTCTGAGAGATCTATGTCAGAATTTTGTGTTGCCCCAAGAACTACAAAATCCGCCTCGAACTTATCACGGACTTGGGGTAGATCACGAACTGTGGCCCTGAAACAAGCCTTGCTTAGAAGCATTGTCAACAACACTTTGAGACAGGTCGACGGCACGTTTGAGCCAAGCCTCTGCTAGGCGGATACGCACGAGTGCCGAGCCTATATCTGCCATGGTCACACACAGAAGCAAAAGACGAAATAACCAAAAAGGCACGTCAACAAAGAATTAAACACAACGAAGATCAATATAACCAAGGTTAGACACAGCAAATCAAAATTTATAACCAGCAAAAACACCTAACGCAACGAAAAACATGAGCAGATGCCAAGAAATAATACAAAATAACCCCAACACGAAATATATTCCACGGAAACAAAGAATATATAACAGTTTCTTAGATCAATAAATCTCTGCAAATTTCTTCTAAAACACGTTGCCGAAGATATCTTGACCATGAAAATAATCTAAATAACGAAAGTATAGCGCACGAAATAACATGAACGAAGTGTGATTGTTTAACAGGTGCACACGAAACACGTTTCAAACAACACCAGAAAAAACCGGAACTATCCGGCCCGGAGGACCAAATGTTTTGTCTAGAGACGTACGAAACTGTAAAATCCAGATAAAACGACACAATTAATGATGATGTACTTGCAAACAACTCGATTGGCAGCAAGCGTGCACAATAGCACAACTTACCGCCATGATGGTTGAACAACAACTGTTGCTTCGTTGCCGGAAGCTGCAGGGCTACCCACCTTGGCAGGCAGCCAACTTGAAAAACTTGGGTCTGCTAGCAAGCAGTGCGGGAAGTTCAAAATTCAAATGTTTCAAACACTATACACTAAATTACACACAATATTTACAAGTCCAAACACGTCCTTTTCATCGCATTTCCTGAAGTTAAATTTATGATGGGGAATGCAAAGTGTTAAAAGCGCATCAAAAATAACATTCATCGAATGGTGTTTGCAAGGAGGAAGAGTACATTTATTGCTAAATAAGCTATAGAATTCCATTGAAACTGATGTAACTGATGTACAGTGGTGACAAAACGAAGGGTCTGGGTTATATATATATGGAAATTCTTGCTCTTTGTAAACAAACGTACAATTTCTGTGAAATTTTTTATCAGTGTCCAAATTTAAAATGTTGTAAAGTATTTTGTTTGGTAAGTTTCCGAAAATATCTAAATTCAGACTGTAATGTATTTTTGAGTTAGGAATTACCAAACTAATTGAAGTATGTGTTGACTCTAAAATATCTGATTCAAACATAAACTGTGTTAAATGATATATACAAAATATCATTGTACACAAAGAAAGAAACAATACATGAAACCCATGAATAAGAAATACAAACCCATGAATAAGATTGCATTAATAACAAGATCTCATGTGATCTTTTCAAATTTATTATAATTATTATATTTCTTAAAGTCGAAAACTACTAACATTGTACAACTCTATAATTATTGTGATGAACAGTTTGAATTTTGTCACAAAGCATTAATACAAAACACTCTGGCATATATTACGAAACTAGATTCCTTGCATGGATTGGGTTTTACAGACTATTACTCTAGTGGTGTAATATTCGCTTGTTTAAACCATTCCAAACATGAGTGCCTCAAGGCATTCTTTAACAAATATATATATATCATTCGATATTACCGTATTTACCTGCAGAAGTGTTGCCCCTGCATATAGGTCACAGCATCATATATCTGTCTTCACTAGAGTTCCGTGGATACAATTGAAGTGTTCCTTTTCTCATCTCATTGGCATGTAAGAAACATTATCCTGGCTCTTCTTTGTCTATTTACTACGGGAGGGTGTGAGGCGGCCCACCAGTTATCCCCCCTCCCCCTCCTCTCTATTTACAACCCAACAAGGCAAAGGAGAAGACTGTTATTTTTTTGTACCTTTGTTTCCTTTTCCTTCATTAAATTTTACTTTCTTTACTTATCCCTTTGCCTTGGAGAGAGAAGAGGCATCAAGCTACTCTTTGCCAGTAGCACACAGTTTACCAGGTGGCTGGAGGAATATAAAATGTGCTCTTTTAAGCACCAACAATGGCTGCAGTTTTTTGTCACGGTATGTTCAGTTGTTGAAAGCATGGGAAATCTCATTAAAAAACAATAATGAGATTGGGCACAGTTGCATCATGAACACCTGCCAACATGGCCATATTAATTGTGTGGATACCAGTTCACGGAACATGTACAAAGAAGTGTGGGGGGGGGGGGGGGGGGGGTTACAGTCAACACTGCCATATGGCCTCACACACATGCACACAACACTCTTTCTGCCCCTCTGGCTGTTTTATTTGTAGATTCTCCTCTCCTCTCCTTGAAGCACAGCAGATACATCACCGGCGCTGCGACAGGTCCGGCGGCAGACACAGCACACGTACAATAACTGCAATGTTTACAGAACTTCACCCAACTGCTGAGATATTTTTATTAAACAATTTACATTTACTTGTAGAGTATGGGTCTCAGTATATTTTTTACTCTAAAAATCTGCATAAAATATGCTACCGATACACTGGTAAATACGTTAACAAGACAAAACAACAGATGGTTTTTGCCTCAGTTAAATTATTGCTTACTCTGCAGGTTAAGCTGAGCTTTTGGAACCTACTACTAGTTGCTTTAGGGATAGAATAACTAAGCAACTCATAGATCGATATTTAATCATTAAATTGAAATTGGCATTTACCAAATACACACAAGTTTTTCCGAATTAGGATACTAGTTACAATTTATGGTGTTATGAAAACTTGAAACAAACTAAATGTTTTCTGTTGGTATTGGTGAGTTGAAGCTAGTGGTTGGTCTTTAAATATACTAACATTTTAAATTAGTACGATGTTTACTTTATGCTACAATAAAGGGATATCTGCGTACAAATAGTCACTTTAGGACAACCATCCTCGGAGCAAAAATCTAGTAGATTTCTATTTATCCTGGTAGACTAGACAGTGTTTGGCCGACCTCAACGATTCATCCTGGGAATTTCTTGTGGGAAGAATTTCTGATGATCTCAATTCTCGTAGTCACAAACATGTGTTCTCGAACTCTGGACTTGCGAACTCCGGACTGGATATGCTAGTTCTCCTTCTCACGAACTGGACTACGGTGCTGGCGTTGCCCTCAGAAGTGGACTGGATCTTTTCTCGTCTACTTCCTATACATTGATTCAAAGATTGATGGGCTAAAAACCACCTTTCGTTCATTACAAAACAAGCAAATTAAAATAATTTTGATGGCAAATTTTTATACTTTCTTATATAAATGAGTTTTGCACATTTGTAGAAAATTGCTTTTGAATATTATACTTGCATGTTAACTTAAGTAAATACTTTATTTTCGTGAGGCCTAGAATAAGCAAGCAGTGTGTTTAATGTAGAGTGGTGGTCAGTGGGACGTGTAGGCAAGCGCAGGGGTTGGTGAGGGGACATGTGTGTGGCTGTGCGCAGTGCCAGACTGCGGCCCTGGACGAGCTGTTCGACAAGCCCAAGGACTGCTTCCAGAGGTACTCCATGGCACAGCTGATCCTGCACAGCCTCGCGCAGACCGTGCACCATCCCCAGGACCGCGACCTGCTCATCAAGTGTGAGTGCCCCACCCATCAGCTCCTCTGCATGTGTGACCTTGCCAGTTACCTCGGAGAGTCCCTTCGTGTTACCAAACTCTTCAAAGTCATTAAAGAGTCTGTGCTGGCCATTGGCTCGCTTGCATTTTGTTTTTTTTTTTGACACCTCACTTCATTTTATAGTCACAAATTAAATATAGTTAAAGACTGTCCACTTAAATTGTAATCTTTGAAAAGGTTTTAACTTTTTAAAATGTAAATTGGTGTATTCCTTTGAATTTCGTATTATGTTTAATAGTTGTAGTTTGTAATTTTATCTACCTTGTTTTATCGCATAATCGTCGCACCCATATTTTAGGGTGTCATAATTTGGATTAAAAAAAACCTCTCACATAAACGCAGCGTGATGTTTTTGGTCCGGCTATTAGATTCCAAGCGCTTTGTGTAGGTATCTTTTCCGTATAAAACGATGTATTTTAAAGTAGAAATCTAATATTTATTTTGACATTACCACTTTTTTAATTAATGGAAATATGAATTTGTCTGATGTGTAAATTTTCTTTTAAAGACGTTTTTAAATGTAGCCAGCGTTATTTGGCATCATTCATGTTTGGTTATGTTGCTTCCTGTACAGAGCGCGCACACGTAGTCGAATATCGATATCTTGCCTATTCATGCAACGTGCGCTCTCTGTCGAGTGCCAAGTTACCTACATTTAATAGCCCGCACTCTTTCGTAGTAAGTGTGTACTACGACGATAGTTACACGTTACAGATTCAAGTGGTTCGCATTTGGGTTACAGATTTTGTTTTTCTATTTAAATTTGAAGAAAGGATTTTGTTGAATTAATTATTAATATAAATTGTTTAGCGTGCTCTTGTATACTCCACTTTTTTTAAATAAGCGTACTTTCCATGAATGGGTTTTGTTTTTATGAATAACTTCACCTAACCAAACAAATATTTTTCACATAAATGTCGCACCCCTACTTTTCAAACTTGATTTTAGTATAAAATGTGCGACGATTATGCGATAAATCACGCTCTTTTGTATTATCTTTAATTTTGCTTATGGTTTATAAATTACCTGGTGATATAAAAAATTGTACACAATTTTATGAAATGGTTTTATTGAGAAAGTCCTGAAATTGGTTCACCAGGTATTGGTAGCGATCCCAGAAAACAGTAAATAAAATTGACCAAAAGTAGTGTTAAAATAGGCAAAAGCAGTGTGAAAAATTTGTACTTAAACTTTAAAGCTGTGCAAAAAAATTAGTGTAAAAATTTTAATTTTTCCTTTTACTCCCTTAAAAAATTTAAAATAATAATTTTTTTTTCACTTCCTCGATTTTTTTCACAATCATTCTCTAGGAGGGCTTATGGATACTTGAATAAGTTTATCATTAATGAGTTCTTAGGTTACACATATTAAAAATACTGTAAAATATTGTGAACGGTTGTAGGGTTCATATACCTCTTTAATGTCCTTAAAATGTCTTTAATTTGTCTTTAATTAAATAAGGGCCTTTAAAAGTCCATAAATTACACTAAGAATCCTTAAAAACTCTTTAATAAAGACTGATAGTATGAAAGTGATGAATAAATTCAGGTATTTAAATGGTTTTTTTTATTCTCTGACTTTGCAACAAACAACGCTTTGCATATGCCCATTGCATTTAGCCAATTTCAGGCCATGTGATTATATTTTATAATCAAGAAATTGATTTTTTTTTGTATGCTATCTAAAACTAAATTTTTTTTTCCCTTCAGTCTTACTCTAAACTTATGAAGTAAATGTAAGTTTATAGTAAAATTAAATGATTGGGGTTGGGTTGGATGTGTGTTCAAAAGATAATTCCCGTGTAAAATGGTTGGGGGGGGGGGGGGGGGGGGGGGGGAGTTTGGTTTAATCTGCAAGGATTGAACTAAAAACTAAAAAAAAAAAATTTTTTTGTGCATTAACTATAATACTTTATTTCCTTAAGAGATTTGGTGATACTAAAAATTGTTTTCTACCCCTCGATAGTGGTGAAGGCAATAAATTTAAGGGGTCCGTAAAAACTCCTTAAATTTTTATTGCTGAAGAGTGTATTAACCATGGGTTTGTAAGGTTGCTACAAATAAAATACTTGAAATGGTGTGAACTTTAGGTTAGCTTAGCTACGTTAAAAAATACTATAAAAGTGTAAGGGTGGTTTGTTAGTTAAGTTACTTAGGTACATTTTAAATTGGTAATTCGTAATGATTTTACTGTATTTTTAAGGCAGCTAACCAAACCTAACTAACAGTCCACACTATTTTTTAATACATATTTTCAATATTGATAATCAAACCCAACTGAACATTTTTACGATATTACAGTATTTGTAACTACTTTAGGTATCAAAACATTCTTTTAGAAAATGTTTGGAAAACATGTCAGGAAATTAAAAAATGTTAAAAACCAAAATCACGGATAAAACCAACCAAAAAACTAAAATAACTTATTGTTTGTATCATTAAGTCAACATGGTAGGTACTAAATAACACAGTAAACAAACTCCTATCATTTGGCATAAGCAGGGAAGACTCTACATGAAAGGTACATTTCTAGATCTTGTAATAACAACTAAATATAAGCAAAGGGACGGGGCAAGATGTCTGTAAAAACAAATTGTAACAATTATTTCTTGGCCTAAACTATAAAAATATGAAAACGTAAGTGAAAACATACAAGAAGATAATTTATTTCTGTATTATTTTTTATTATTTATCATATTGTTTGGAAATTTCCCGGGAAACAAAGCTTTTTTCAACTTGAAAAAGACAGCTCTTTTTTTTTTAGTCTCGTTACATATTTAACGAAAAGTTATGTAAAACCACTAAAACCAGATATAAATATGAAATGTGTAAATCAATATTAACAATTGATTTTACACCATGTGATATACAGTAGCAGCTTACTTGCTGCTTGTATCTATGACAAAATAGACGTTGCAACACGAAAATAACAAAATATATTTTTAAAATTGTAAATAATGGTTTAAAATTTCAGATAAAATTAGCAAAAGTTGTGTTTGTAATATTGCTGAACTAAAATACAATTTACCTGGCTGCTGTTGACAATGAAAACTCATGAATAACTAGGATTTAAAAATGTTAATATTAGCTCATTTAATCACTAATTTGTGAATACAGCATCTAAAAAAAGATTAAAGTTTTTCGTAAAATAGATTGCAGTAGATTTCGCGCTGTTTTGTTTACGAAAATTTTCTGGATCAATATGTAGAGTAGCAGGTTGTGGAAAAAAGGCGAATAGGAACTGAAATGAAAGGTAGGTTGGTTGGTAAGGTTAAATTAGGTTAGCTGCATAATTTAAAAAAAATTATGTCATAATTCAAACATTTAAAAAAAAAAAATTCTTATAATTATTTTATTTGATTTAACATAACAAACATTTTACTTTAGTATTTTTTGTCTAATTTTCCAAAAGTTGTTACATGACATGGAAAAAAAATTTTAAGTGGGACTTTAACTCTAATTATTATTATTTAAATTCTATGTTCATATTAGCGAATAATTTGATATTTGTATTCGTATTCAATTCAAACTAAAAAAAAATTGATATTCACACAGGCATACTAAATAGCAAAGATAAGAAGACACAAGATTTTTATCTTTGGGTTATATGCACAACACGTATCACATTTGAAGTGTTCATAATTAGAATATAACGATTGGCTCTGTAGAAACAAAATATGTTCACGATATTGAATATTATTGAAATTTGTTTTTTGTGTTACAAATCTGTTACTGCATGACGTTTTCAGAAATGTTGTCGATCATGCATGAAAACAGTTGTATTTTGAGCCAAACTTTATGTTTCCACATAAATGTTTAATTCGTTAAAAACTTAAAAAACTGGCGAATTTATGCATTTTTTCAAGAATTTTGCGGTTATCCATGTTTGCTGTCCGTAGATATTGGTAAGCACCCTATACCTGCAAACATGTATTACCAAAAGATTAATTGTTGAAGTAAAAATTTAAAAAAATTTGTGTCAGGCAGTACCTTATCTTAAATTATAAGAAGGAGAATGAGACAACTTGCTGAATTGGGGAGCTAGTTGTTGAAAACCTTTCACTGAATTATGTTTTGAAAATATACCTAGCTTAAATATTTATCTTAACAACAATTTAATAAGTCTGGACAATATCTATAATAGAATTTTATGACCATTTGACTCCTCCACTACCCTTCCTTTTTTTTTTTTTCATGTGTTGCACACCAAATTGTTTACATTTGCGGTAAGGACAATACATACAATGCTGAGATTGTCTAATTGTATTCTGCAGTTTAAACATTTCTTTAGCCGGTACATGACCAACATGGCATATATTACATTCCATGGTGCACTCATGAAAGCTACGTAGCAGCTATTTTAATTGTTCCGTATCACGTATCCAAGTTTATTCTTTGATCCTGATGGCATGATCTTGTATGATTGAGCCTGTGGTACATGATGCTTGCTGTTTTAATTTTGTATGTCGAAAGATCCTGAACGTAACAAACATATTACAATACAAATTATGGCAAAGCATTTTTTTTTTTTACTTTTATTGGATTCGATAATTCAATCATTATTTATTGTTACATCACAATTTTTGATGTATCTAGGATCTTTCGATGTACTAAATTAAAACAAAAATCATCATGTACTACAAGATCAATGTATTCAGGATCGTTCCAATAGGATTAAAGGATAGACTTGTATATGCAATACAAAACTTTTACCACAGCTATAAACAGCTATGCTGGAGGAAAATAAGTTGGCACTTATTGTGATGTGGACATCGTTCAACCATCTTGAGATGACTAAATAAACTCTTATTGCAATGCAAGCATTGACCAGACCAGAGAGTGATATTTGTTTATTATTTTTGTGAAATTTTCTTATCATTACGTGATCCATCTCTGTTTGACGCTTAAGACTGGCAGAAACTAATGTTTTATCTGTGATAGGCTTTTGGCTCCTTATTGCACCCACCTAACGTCAAGTCTCAGCAGATGGTGAAGGTGTCTGTAGCTAGCCTGACTGGTTGCAGACAAAGACGCCGTGGAGAAGCGCTTGTTCGTGCTGGAAGAGAAGGGGCACATCTACTCCACTTGACCTGCCCTCAGCTGGTCTCCAGGCAAGTCCTCCAGCCGTCTCTCCTGAGCCGTGCCCCACGCTGCTCCACATATCACTGCGGCATCTCCTCGCGTCACTTGTCTTTCCCGTAGACCTTCTGTGTTAGCGTCACTAGCGTACTGTGTAGATGGGCCGGTGAGCCTCGCTGCGGGGTGTGGCAGCCGATTGCAGCCTTGGGGGAAAATGGGGAATGGATTGAAATTTATTTTCGTCTGCAACCATTCACCTTTTAGATATGAACTTTACTTTCGGGTCTTGCTAAGTTTGGTGAACATTTTTTAGAATTGCATTTTTGTGACTCAAGTAGAATCAAGGTTTGTTCTGTGAGTAATATTGGGTATGAAATTGTTGAGGAGTATGGACAACTGTTAATGAACTAGGACACAATATTTTCCTTCCGTGTAAGTTTTTGAATTGGTTATGCAAATCCAAATTTTTTTTTTGAGCTGTTACTGCATCTAAATATGTAGAGAATAAGATAGTTAGTGGTTCATTCAGTTTATTTAAAGTTTTCATTTATCATGTTGCACATTCGTTTCATCTTATTTACCTACTTTATAGGAAATGTATTTTTGAGAAAATGAAATAATGGTAAGTTCAGATTTATAAACCAATACAGTTGTTTAGATGTGTTTGCTTACAAAAATGGTCACAGAGGAAATGTTTTAGCAGTGTAAAATAAACAATCATTGTGTTTTAGGGGTTATAGGTAAGGCCTGTACTATTTGGCATGGAAGGCACTTCCACACCATGATGTTATTTTTAATTTTATGATGTATTGTTCACCAGGTGGAGGCTTCAAATAATTTATAAAAAAATATTATTTGAATACTCATGATCTTTACATTGTTTTATTTATCATTTAGGCTAACAACCATGTTAAAGTACTAACTTTTTTTTATTATGGTTTTGCTTTGAAAAAAGTTCTAATTTTTTCAAAGTGACCATTAAAATGTTGCAAATCGCAGTAAAGTGCCAGTGATGGATAAATGGTTCTTCATGTTGTTGTGAACACTTAGTACATTTGTACTACCTACGAAAAGTTTCAACAAACTCTTAGAGCATTAAAACATTTTATGTGTTTCATACAGGTTTCTCTTTTGAGCAGATGACATGCAAAATTGTGGTTTTCTCTGTGTTAAAATTATTTTTAATTTTAAATTAATTTTTCAAATATATTATTTTCAATAATTGTAAATATGTAATAAAGTAATAAATTGGTAACAGTACAGGATGAACATGTAAGCTACTAAGTTAATCTAAGGTACCTTTTTATTAAGTTACATTGGCTGGAAACATAGATTTTGGTGTGTAACTAACTGTATCACAATGGCTCATGTGCTTTTGCCTATTGGTATTGGTGGAACTAGTGGAACAGTCATGTTTAATGTGAATCAGATTTTATGCCCATTTGCAAGTGTTGTAGGTAAGGCTACAATGTTCATTTCTTAACAGTGTAGTCATAATTTTAATTGAAATACTAGACACTAGTCTCATTAATTTTTATGGTTCTCAGTTTTACCGTGCAATCATTTGTTTGTTATGGATGCCAGATTTCACTGATCTATGGTAGTGATGTCATTTGAAGTACTTGTAATTCACTCAAGCTTATGTGATAAAACAAAAAAAAATTATTGTGTCCAGTGATATTAAATTTGACAGGCATTTCTTTGCTAAAGGTTGCTTATACATACATTGTAATGGCCAAAGCAACCTGGCTTTATTGGCCATAAGACTGACATTTGGCAACTTACATAATAGTGCAATAGAGAATCGGATGATTTTTGTGACTTTTTATGTACACCGTCATGTTTTATGAAGTGGAACTTGGGTACCTATTTTTCTATGATGTGTGGAAAACTGTGGGCTGTCTCCTGGTATTTCTTATTTAGGTAATTGTTTATTTTATATCTTTAACAATGGCACAGCAAATACTTGCTTTCATCATTGAGTTTATTGCCATTATATGTATACTCATACATACTTCTTTAAATGGTAAATGGTAACTAGCTGCTGTAGTGTTTTTGAGGTGTTGAGTCAAGAAATTTCAGTATGTGGTAGCAGAAACCACTTTGTTCCCCCCTACCCTGTTCATCCTTCTAAACTACAGTGGGATCTTGCTGCTTCATGTATTAGTAGAGACATGCAAAAGGTGTGTTTATTTTGTGATGAAAAGTGGTGTTATTTTCCCTTAAAATCGGTGTTATTTTTACCTAAAAGTGGGTTTATTTCTTTTTTTTTTTAAATTTTTGCGATTTCAAGTGTAAGAAATATGAAGAGAACATTGTAATATAATTGCACCATCAGTTGAAACATTATAAATTAAAATTACACAAATATAGGTTAAAAAGACACAAGTTTAAGAACTCAGTTTCTAAATTAAATCAACCCAATAATTTCAGAAGCAAAGTACTTTGACACAACGTTTAACTTTCAAATGAAATAATAGCCATTGTAGCTAAATTTTCTTATTTCAAATTAGTTCTCTTGTCAGTGAGAACATTATTGTATTGTAACAAGAAGCGTTCCAAATAAACATTTGCACACAACATCTACACTGCTTTCAGGCACCTGTCAGAAAATTCAGGTTGTGAAAGTTTTACAACTTGAAGTGCCTTCACTACATCCACACTACTTTCCTTCATTTGTTTCTCAACTATCTGTTTCAACTCTCCAAAACCGGTGATCAGCTCCTGGCGGTCCATTTCTTTCAGAGTAGAAACGTTACACAACTTAGCAAGCAAAATAGGGATCATGTCTGTAATCAAAATATTTTTTTGGATCAAAGGCAGTTACAAAGTCAAGTCTGCTTGGATATGTAGCCATCAAGCTGGTAAGCTTCACCAGAGATTTTGTAGACACTTGCACTACACTTATTTTCACAGCAGCTGATTTCGTGGTGTTCATGTGGTCCAAAACTGGTTTTGTTTTGTCAAAAAAATGCACTGCTTCATGTTTTCAAAGTTGCATTGCATCTTGGTGAGCTCGCCATGCAAAATATTAGCATTTGGGTATTTCCAGCCTTCTAGCCTCGTTATTAAAGTATTGTCGGATTTAAAAAAAGTTTTTTTAACACATATCGCCCAACTACATATTTACCCTCGCATATAACCCACGATCACGAAATTCGTGCTCACGAAGTTTGGTGATTGCTTGAGGTTTCGGCATATTTTACACTTTCGAACTTCTGCTGAGAAATATGGAGACGTTTTCTATCACAACCTACAGTTTTTATAAAATAGTTGCACTGTATACAACATTTTAAAACGAAAATTATCATTCTTAAAATAAAACGTAATTGTTAAGTCTGTTTACAGTATTATAAGAGAACAAATTAAAACAGTTTGCATAGTCCATAGTGGATAGATGCAAGATGAACAGTTGAGCGTAATTTATAATTTGCTTCGCGACACAAGCGCTGTAATGCACAAAATATCCAACAAAATGGCAGTACATTAATCTTTGACTCTGTAAACGTGCCTTCGAGAGAACATGAGCGTATTAGTGCACGAGTGCAGTTCGCCAAGAACGCGTCGTATCAAATAAATAATAAAACGTAAACATTGGCAAGTGTAGTCTTTACGTTGATGGTGTTATCAGTGGTGACAACGGCTGTTTATTTACCTTTTTTAAGTTACCAAACGGCGGGAAAGTGTGGTTATTCGTGGTAAACAGACGTATTTCGCACAAAAAATTCGCGGTATCAGAAATTATGTAAAAGTGAGGTTATTCGTGTTAAACTTACAAATTTCGCGTAAAAATTCGTTTTATCGTAAATGCGAAATTTGCATGTCTCTATGTATTAGGCTTTTACTAGGATCTCACACTTACCAATTTTTTTAATTTCACCATATTTGAATTCGACATATTCTCCAATATTTGTAATAAATGCTTAGAAAGGTAGAACATATCCAAAAAAAAAACTATGTAGTGCACAGTTGTCAGCGAGAAATGCTATAATAACTCGAGGTAGGTGGACTCGTTAGATTGTTTTGTTGCATTTTAAGAATTGCTGTGATGACTCATTCGGCAGTTTGGAATCATTTTCACTTAAAGCGGTCACCTTTTGTGTAAGGCTGTGCGGTTCCCAGATTTTTCAGTACTGGTTTTGGTTCCATTAAAATAACCGACCCGAAACCAACTTCTGAAACCATCGTTTTTGGTTCTGGGTATGTCATTTATGTTTCTGTAACTTGCTTTAGAGGTGGGTTGTTACAGCAATTTTCGGTATCTGTTTCAACCTGATACTGATACAGTAATGGACCTAGTTACAAGTCTCTGATACTTTTGTATCAGAGCAGTAGCGGTCCCAGGAAGCAACAAGGTATCAGCATTCTCGTTACAGGGTACACATCCTCCGTGCCGTCATCACCAGCGTAAAAAGGTATCAGTGTCTCTGATACATTATTTATCACGCCCGGTAATTCTCTACTTCTGATACTCTCATGCCCGCCTGATACAGCCAGTATCAATCAGTTCAACATTCACTGCAGTTCGTCCTGGCCGTGTATTAATTACCACCATGTACATTGTTGCGGGCTGTCATGCTTTGTAGTTAGTATCTTTATAGTGAAATAAGGAATGGATAAGTGCAGGAAAAAGACTTCATTTGTGTGGAATTTTTTTACGGAAAATAATGAGTTTGCTAATTGTAATTTGTGTAAACAAAAACTGAGTTATAAATCATCATCGACTAATCTGAAGAAACATTTGAAACGTAAACATTGATATAGTATGCTCACTCATGTACCTATCTGTTTTTTTTTATTTTTGATAAAATCGTAATCTTTTAATGTATCAAAACACTAGTTACTAATTGTTTTCGGAAAAAAAAGTCCATCTGTTGATTACGTCTGTTATTAGTGTCAACTGAGAATTTATTTGCATTTTCATAGCTGTTAGGTGCACAAATATAAATATTATATCTTGTATTAATGTACTTTTTAATATTAAAATTTCATTAGTTTTATTATTGAACGAGACTGTGCACGCACTGCGCACTGAGCGTACTTTGATGTGGGACCATGGACGTCGGAACGTTTTCATGAGTGGGGGGGCGAAAAGATGTATCACACTTACCTCAGTTCTAGAGCGGGGGGGCCCGGAGGCCCTCCCCCGGAAAAATTTTGAATTTTAGATGCAAAATTGTGCTATTTAATGAATTTCCGAACCAAAATATTAAATATACTATTCCAAGAATTTTATGACGTAGTATGTATTAAATACTACTCTGACAGTAGATGTAGTACAATTTAAATAAAATACCATCTAGGAATTTGCAATCATTTTACAGTATATTGACAATCATAAATTTGATCTTCTAATCAATAATGGAATGTTTGTAACTACTGGTTAAGAAAAATACTACTAGGACCAAACATTTATTGTGGGAAAAGGAGGGGGGCAAAATGCTACTCTCGCCCCCCCCCCCCCCATGCATAACAGCACGGGGGCGACTCGTCCCTGTTGCCCCCCCCCCCCTCCCCTGTTCCGACGTCACTGTGTGGGACAATAACCAAACGACTCGTAACAATTTCGCTTTGCGCCTCTCCTTCAACGCCTTCCCCTGCGCTTCCTCTCCTACATTATTTCCCTTCTTTATCTCTTATTCGTCGTTCCTGCTCCCTCCCCTTTCACAAGCTCCACCCAAGTGACCGTCATATCGCCGCCTGAGAATTGGAGTGTTCTATGTCCATTGAAGTAGGAACTGAGATATAAGCATTTGAAAGTTCAAATTACTATGAATAGCATGACATAGAGCAAAATAATATTGGTCTTAAACTAAGAACAAACATTTTTACGTGCGTAGACGTGTGTGGATATAGTACAAATGAATACTAATATTAATTTTGTGTCCATAGCATAAAAAACCTAAAAAGTGGACATAGAACACTCCAATACTCAGGCGGCGATCTGCGATCGGGTTCTGCGCACGCGCACATTGGCCGTGGTGTTGTTCCAGGCGAATTCTGAACTGATACTAAAGTACTTGATACTTTTCAAGTGTACTCGTTTGCCGTTCCTGATACAGGCGTGTATCAGTGACAAAGTATCAGGTTGATACTTTTCGACCCACCTCTAACTTGCTTACTTCGCAATCTGTAATATTAATGAACGTTTCTCGTGCTGAAAAGGTAAACAAATGCATTATTTCAATGTCAATTACATCTTGTAATGTAATAATGTAGTCATTTATTGGTGAATATGCTATTTTTAATGAATGAAAAATGTGTCTATGACACACCAAAATGTGGATTCAGCTGTTGCAAAGTACATGCTAAATATATTATATTAGGCTCGTACTATGTTACTCTTAGCAATCAAATACATGAATTTTTTAATTATTGGCTTGCCCGAATTATTTTGTCGCGTGCCATTGGTTCGTCATCCGTGTCATACATAGCGCATAGTTTAACTGTCAGAATGAATTTGGTTTAGGGCCGGTTTTATGACCCCAGGCTAAACCTCCGGCTAAAATTTAACCGCAGGCTAGCTCTTATTTCAGTTTTATGACTCCCAGTTAACGTTTACCTTCCAGTTAAAAGTCCCGGCTAAACTAGCGGGTGGATGAACCGGCCGCTAGCTGCTTAACCGGAGGCTAAGCGACAGAAAATAAAATGGCAATGTATCGGGCGAGGTTAGTTGTTGATAGTGATGATGACTATTTGAGGAATTCTATTGAATATTTGCAGGATGCGATGGAATAATTTATGAATGGTTTTTAACTCTCTCTCTCTCTCTCTCTCTCTCTCTATATATATATATATATATATATATATATATATATATATATATATATATATATATATATATATATATATATATATATATATATATATATATATATATATATATATATATATATATATATATATATAAAAAATCACACCCAGATCTTTTTAAAGAGCCAAAACCTGATCTGATAACCGAGCTTCTTAATGTAAAACCGAATCTGAACCAAACTGACCAATGAAAACTAGAACTGTACAGCTATACTTTTTGTTCTACATCATCATCATCATGTAAATAGTTCCAAACCAATTGCATGACAGTGTTCTTGAGAAATTATTGTGGCCACATGCTTATAGTTTTCTGTTAAGTATCTTGCCAAAATCATTCCAGAAAGTTAGTACCTACTGTTTTTAATTCTGATAATTATTTCCAGCTTGGTAATTGTTAGTGTTTAGTTGAATTTTGTTGTAGGTGTTGGTAATTTAACGAGAAATTACGGATGTAAGACAGTGCTTGGGATTGACATTTTGTCTGTAATTTTCATTTAGTTGAATTATACTGTGCAGGCTCTTTCCTATTTACTCTGTGCACTAAAAATGGTGGATTAGAATTCACATTTGCTTGTGTACATACAGAGTTAAGTATACACATTTATGTAGCTCACAGGTTTGAAAGGACTGCAACACCAAGTTTTAGGCATGACTGACGTGTAGAGAACAGGGTAATTGTAGCATGATGATACAGGCTTCCTGGCCCAGAAGTAGTAATTTTTTTTTGTCATGGCTTGGAGTACTGGATGTGTGTAATCCATTCTGAATCTCACAACCCTGAGATGAAAGTTTATTATATTGACTATTATTACACACTAAACAATGTTTTATAAACCTCTTGGTTGTGTTTCTTGTTATCCAGTAACCAACTGTAACCAAAGTTCAAATGTGAAGATACGTCTGGTATTTTGTGATTATTAATAATACATAAAGGACGTATTGTACATGCATGTAATTGTAAGAGGGTGTATGTGCAGGGTTTGAGTTTTTACCTCGAGAAAAATAATAAAATAACATTGTATACACTCAGCTTGTTAGATTGCTTGAGGGAGAGAAAATTTGTAACAAGTCAAATATTTATACTTCCTAATTCCTAGTTGTCATTATTCTCTTGACAATAACATATTAATTTAGACCAATGTGTTTTTGTTAACTACTATGTGACTATAGCTTTTATGTTGTTTCTTGTGATATTTTTTTAGTTGTGCAATGTTGTTATTATTTCAAGTTTTAAAAGAAAAAAAGCTTTACAGAAAAAACGTGTGTTTTTATTAATACATTTACAATAGCTTTATACATAGTATATTTTTTATTGACTCTTTGCTGAACAGTACCATATTATTTTATTTTAGGCAGAAAACTAGAAAGGGTCTTTTAATAATTTAATCTTTTAGAATTTGAATCTTATGTTCTAAATTAACATTATAAAACTTTTTAAAAGAATTTTGAATGTGTATGATTATTTTCATTGATGTGTGATGTAAAGAAAATAAGTATTACTATGAAATTATATGGAACCATAACTGTTGCAACCCAATTTCATACCAGTTTCCACAGTGTGTGTGGAGACATGGCGGATGTCACTCGGGAGCATTGATGATGTTTGTCCAGCACAATCTCCCAGGAGAGCAGCATCACACTCCGAGGTGGGAGTGGACCAGTTTGGCCTAATGTGGCTTCCAAAGGACATTTCTGCATGGGAGAACTAAAGTAGCAGGAGAGCTAGTTGGCCCACGTGTCGTGAGTCCGTGGACACACCCCTGCATAGACTAGCATAGGCTTCCTGTTGTAGATACTACCAGGAAAGGATGTGACTGAAGTTAAGTTAGTACTCACAAATCCAGTGTCCATAGGTTTCCAATTTATTGTATTGCCCACCCACATGTACTGATGAGTACAGCTACAACAAACGTCTCACACACACTATGTCATTCAGAGGTCAATTCACAAGTTGACCTTAAAAATAGCTTCAGTCTGAAACCTGGGTTTTCCAGCATGCGTCGGAGACTCGAACATTGAATAAAAAAATGCTGGAGCCAGCTGGTCTTGTAAGACTTAATAGATGCCTGCGTGTCATAATGATACGAGGCTGATAAACCGAAGGAGGGTGGCTTAGGGCCTCTCTCAAAATAACACGAGAGACGCACAAAGCTTAAGACGAAAAATACAGTTGTGCCATCAGCTGCCGATTGGGTTTTGAATCCCTGTGTGGGCCTATTGGAGCCTGGCATAATTAAAACGTGAAAATGGGGTGTGGAGGGGTGCTATCTATAGGTGTCTAACCACTGAGTTGTAATCGCTGTGATATGGGCAGAGCACCCTAGGTGTCACGAGGGTCAGGTTGATAAAGACATGGCTTGCCCCTGTGTCTTCCAAAATGGTGACCAGTTTACCAATCGCTTCCACCAGGATGTGGAGGGGCTAGGCTATTTGTCTCAGGGTTTGCCTTAAGCCCGTGCAGTTTGGTCAGTTGGCACAGGGCGAGGCAGTTAGTTGTGTCTCTCCTGTAATACGTTTCCCAGCACTAATGGAGGTGGCGGTTTTTGTGCCGGTGGTGGGCACTGGCAGTTGCTGTGCCAGTGGTGAGCCCTTTTTAAGCACCCTTGCTAGCTGGATCCCATCACATTACTCGGATGCATGGTTGTTTCTATGTGTGAGAGACTTGTCATCTAGGTGGTTCCAGGATTCATTGTGTTGGTTTGGCAGGTCGGTGGACTGTTGCCGCTCCTGCCCATGACTAATGGTTTACACTGCCACACATTCTGTTGGTTTCACTCCTTTTCCATGACCTGCTGCACATACTCCTCAATGGTTTCCAGTTATCACAACCATAGGAATTGCGTCAACTCGTCTCTTAACTGGTGATCATGGGCAGTGCACTTTTCAATTTTGTTCCAGTTGACATGCTTCGGAACAGTTGTACCTGGTGAGCTATGAAATACTTGACTGACTCACTGTTCCATTATGTTGTTCCATAGAACTAAACGATACACTGGACCATGGACTATCCAAAGTGGAAATTTGCATGAAGGTTGTTACCACTCACCACCTCCGGCTAGTTCAAATTAGGTGATGAGTGGAACATACAGGTTGCAGGTCACGAAGAAAGAAGAAATTTATAAACAATGTTTGATGTACTACCTGTTTTATTTATTTATGTAAAAATCACACTATATTCCGTACGATAGAGCGCTCAACAAAAAATTAAACGGTACCTCCATAAAGGAGAAAAACACGTATACTTATTACAAATTACATTATATTGCCCGAATAAGTACCGCTGTGGGCTTTGCCTACGACTATGGTCAGAAAAATTCAAATTAATAAAAATGTCCGGAAGAAAAAAAATCTTAGGTGTCGCCCGGACCGTAGCCGCAAAGTTGTACTTCAAAATAACATTGCTAAATGATGCAAGCCATCGCCCGACCACGACCTCACGGCACGATGCTCAGACAATGACTGATCTTACAGCCTTCCTTTCCTTCGTGCGGGCAGTGTCCTGGGCTCGCTGACGTAATTTTCAGCCAATCACGGCGCATGGTAACAGAGGCTTCCACGAAATGCTTACTTCTGTTCCCATGACGCAGCGATTTTGTCTCTTTCTCACACTCCCGTGACCGTGACTCACACGCCTAGCGTGTGAAACAAAGCCTTGGTCGTGGAAAAACGAAGGAGAATCACGTCAGCATGCCTTCCCACACAAAGAAGCCAGCAAAAAATACTTCAAAAAATAAACTTATGAATTTTAAAAATAAAAACAACAAACCCGGAGAATTACGTTTATAATAACTTTTAAAAGGAAAAAACTTTACATCTATCCAGAAATTTGACAAAAAAATTTATAACAAAAGATTATTACTGTATTGCATGAGGAAGGCTGTAATCTGGGTTGTTACAAGGTCGTCACAAACACTGGTCATAGTACCTCGAAACGTCCCCAGAGGTTCCATCAATGTCGGGGATTACCTCGCAAGTGTTCACTCGTCTGTTCAGCCCACTCGTTTGTCAGTACTCTTAAGCCAGCCAGGTGTTTCTCGTACTGTTGTAAGTGCAGATCCGGATCCTCGTGTGTCATTCCACGAAACACAGGTAATGTCAAATGTTTTGATCTCAGCGTGGTATGCTAGGCGAGCATGTTCAGCTTTCAAATGCGTAGTTAGTCTGCAACGCGGATGTTCGCGCAATTTGTGCACACCATAAGTAGTGTGTTGTTTGGCTTATGCGATGTGGTTACAGTAGATTTCAGAGGCAATACCAATCCCGCAGCAAACTTCTCTTTCACACTTCGTCCCAGTTTATTTCCCATATTGTTTCGTGTTGTTTAGTTTGCACTGTTTGGTTTTAGGTATGGGTGCACACAAACTAATGTTACTCCATTATAATTTTCACATAAAAATATCCACGTTCCTCAGTAGAAAAGTGTGATGATACATTTCCATAGGTCGCATGTGCGGTGGGTGGGGGCCATGTGCTGCCAATCTTTTATGTCAGGAATGCGCGAGAGTTGTTCCGATGCTGCAAGCCGAAATCTGCCGAACATTTCTGAGCCATGGTCGCATGTGGGTTGTACGTCATTGAGAATGGGGGTGAGGAAATTGGCGATGCGTGCAAAAAGAGAAAGCTGGTGTGATGTGGGTGGAAATATGAGATTGACTACTTGGCTTTCTGGAATGGAGTGATGGGGATCATTGTTTGCTATCGTGGTTTTTGACTGTCAATCTGGTGCAAATTTATTTTCCCGCACAAAATGGCAGTTTCGTGTACACAGCCCTCTTCATTGTAGATGTTTTGAATGTTGTTCGAATTTTGCCAAATTTAACTATATGCCGGAGCCCCAAATTCCTTAACCTGTCAATGAAAAAGTTTTAAATCGTGGGGTTGGTCTAATGTACGCTATCTTACTCAAGATGTGACAATGTCACCAAGAAGAGCGGGGGTGCGTAATACTAGCTCTAGGTGTATAACCACTGATTTTTAATTATGGGTCGTCAGCATGGGCGTATATCTCAGGAGGTACCCCTCTCTGAGAGGCCCACTTGTGGTTGCAAATTGGTAACAGTGAAATAGGAATGATAACAATCCCCCTTCCCCAACCTGGAATCATAAATATTTCCGTGTATGATCGTTAGCCCAAGTGTGGTCTACTTAGTCCAGTGGCTGAAGTTATTTACCAGAATTAGCTATACAACCTTTCAACTCCCTAATCAGTGAAAACCGCTGATTCTAAGATTTTATTAATATAGGAAGACTCTGAATAAATACTCACGAATGTATCAACATGTTTCATTACAAGGAACACACTTAACTGTGATAATTGGTTAAAGCTCATTTATGTTGTTGTAAGAAATGAAGTACCATCAACCACACCCCCCCACCTCAAGCCACTCCAGCACCGGACACTGTTGCCGGGACACGTCAATTTGGCACCCAATGTGGGGCCTGTGTCAGTCTAGATAGGCTGAGGACCACAACCACCGCTAGAGCTTCTCATCACAACCGGAACCACACCCACTTCTAGGAGTGAAAAGAAAACAGGTGGCGCCCACCCACTACTATAATGGCATCATCACAGGTCACCGCATCAGACGGCAGCACCCAAGAAAGAGTCAACATCAGCTGCGTATGCTGCGGAGCCGCTCCCCATCAAACCTGCTTAAGGGAGGCCGAGCTCGACAACACCCAAGACTATCTACGTATGCCGCTCCTGTCGAGAGCAATTACGAGATCAGAAGCCAACACCAGTAGTACCCCAGCGATGCTTCGCCCCTGGGTGTCCACAGACTGCTATTCTCGTGACGACATGCCAGAGCTGTTTTCGGGAGTACCATCTCTCCTGTCTAGGCTGGGAAGGAATCCCACTAGACCTGGCAGAACTATCATTCAAGTGTGAAGAGTGCAGGAACCCTCAGAGTCCCGGAGTGCCGAAGGGAATGGAGACAAAGGTTACCCCCAGACCTTTTAGGGGACAAGACCACGAAGATCCGAGTCAACAAATCAGACAATGGGAAAAGGCACTGCAATTACAAGGAATTCCCTACACCGAATGGATCGACCATATAGGGGAATTACTACTGGGGGAAGCGGCCTGGTGGTGGAAGAACCACGAAGGATTATACAATGACTGGGAAGACTTCACCTCCAGCTACATAGACAATTTCGGCAGTCAGACCCAGATAGCTGAACTCACTTCACAATTGTTTGGTAACAAACAGAGGGAAGGTGAAGATGTGGAGAGCTTCATCACACAGAAGAAGAGACTCTTCAAGCGGTTGCACCCCAACCGGGATGCCAAGGAGTTCCTCCCGACTGTCCTAGAAGTAATGAGGCCCAATCTATGGCCATTCCTAAGGCATCCACTACTACAAGACTGGTCGGAACTACGCTGCCAAGCCATGGCGGTACAACGAAACTACCAGGAGACTCGAAACACGAGTGCCAACAAGACCAATGTCCCGCCTGCCCGGGAGAAGGAGAAGACTGTCGCTCTAAAGGAGAGTCCGAAGTGCTGGTTCTGTCCTGGGAGGCACCTGAATGCAGACTGCCCGGTCCGAGGCCAAGGACCAAAACCCCTGAACCAGAGGACCAACCAGGAAAACCTTTAAGGCTAAGATCCTGAGTTTCTCCCGAGCGAGCAGTAAAAGAACACAACATACATAGTTCCAAAATCCTCGATAGAGAGCACTAGCTGTATGGATGAGCTATGGAAGGGTGAGGAGGGTGGAGGTGGTGGAGTAGGAGGAAAGAAAGAGCTTTTCTTAGAATTCCTTATCGCCCAGTGGAGTGTCATGTTCTTCGACGGGCCTGAAAAGAGGGATGGGGGAAGACAACCAACTGCCTGCCTCGGAGAGCAGTAAGATTTCCACTCGGTCTTCTCTGTCAATTCTCCCAAGTCTTCTTCGACCGCTCGACCCTCAAAGCGCGTCAAAGAATAAAGGTTACTATTTTTGATACATTTCAGTTATAAACCCGTAAGTAACCGTATGCAAACCAGCAGAATTATAATAAACATTAATTTTGTGCGTACATACGTAAAAAAATATAAAGAACACTTCACATATACAATAAACATATTGTACGTTTTACCGCGGTGGATTTGTGGCGAAACTCTCAGATTTGGTCTCTTCTGCAAGTTACGCAAGATCAAGTTTTTATTTATTTATTCGACTAGTTTGGCATGCTTATACTAAATATGCTAATCCATTAGATGACACAAGAACTCTCGTGCACAGCTGACCACTACAATTAGGGAGGTTTGCCAGTAATGCAGTTTTATTCCTTCCCGTAAAGAAAATGTTTTGTTATATACTGTACGATAAAGGTTTTGCACTTTTACAGGTTTTCTTGCTTTAAACATTTTGTCACAGATATATGATTGAACCATCTAATTACACGACTTTCTGTTGTAAAATGGTATTTTTTGATATATGATTAAACTTTTCTGTAGGCCAATATAAAAGATGACCTTCTTATACAATCAATTTATGTTTGTAGCTGAATATATGTCCACAAAA
Source organism: Bacillus rossius redtenbacheri (assembly GCF_032445375.1). NCBI lineage: Eukaryota > Metazoa > Arthropoda > Insecta > Phasmatodea > Bacillidae > Bacillus > Bacillus rossius. Next base: position 68,426,437 of record NC_086332.1, read on the forward strand.
TATTGCAGCTTATTGCACTAAGTTTAGTTTTTTGAATGTATTATGCGTGTAAGTATGTATACATGAGGATAGAGCTCAAGCATTTTTTGGTTTGCTTTTAGCCAACCTGCAGCTTGTGGCTTTCGATGACCCCTTCATTTTTATTTATCATGAATGATGTTTGAAATCTATGTCATTAGTTGCTCAATGTCCCTGGCATTCGTCAAAATTTGTTCTTTTAAAAATAAGTAATTAAAATTTACAAAATATGCTATTGTGTAGTAATTTATTATTAAAACGTAAATATTGGCTGTTGCGTCTGACGAAATGGAGAGCGCCTTCATGCTATCCCTACAGGTGACGTCAACCATCACTGGTAGTTCTCCTTGTAGGTATTTTTGTACTGCAGTTCTGACAGGCAAAAAAAACATAATTATGTTGTAATAAATATTTAATATATCTATAATTTAAATTTAAATCTGAAAAGGTCACAGAACTTTACCACGAACCGCCTTCGCTATCCAGTAAGAAGTGTCGGAATGAAAATATGTAGGTAGTAGGCTAATTGTCATAAGTAACACAAGAATATTTCAGAGGTGCCTAGATACGCGAAGAGCAGTAATTTCTCTTCCCCCCCAAACCGCCAAGATCTAAAAAACAATCGACACGTCACCACATGGAAAATACTGCTTCAGATCTGGACCTGGGTCATTTAAGTAGGAAAAAATGTGTGCATAAATTACGACCACTGATGTTATATATGGAAATAAAAGGTATAAGTACTTAACTGAACTTCAAACAGAGTCTAAGTGATTAGGAGCGAGGAATACTAGTACAATAAATATAAGTCATTGACGTAGTTTTATAGTATTTTATACTCACGTTTTAGAAACTGTAATTGCTGCATGCCAAATTTACATTTTAAAATTGCATAATAAATACAAATTGAGAAGCAGTAAAAATTAGTAAGCTTAGTATATAATTAAATGTCTTCGCACAAATGGAAATAAAACCATTTAAGGACAAGTAATTTATTTAAACAACAATGTATTGTCGTCGTCCGGGTTCTCGTGTTCGAGGCCAGGCGTGTATCCCAGCGGGAAACTAGCTCTTATTGAAATTGTGTTCTTGGAGGGCGCCAGGTTAGCTCAGCGTCTAACCAAATTGGGGTTTTTGTGGGTGCGTTGCCCCTGCGTGGTCTGCTAGGACTGTCAGCGAAGTTCGAGGTTGGAGGGGTCCTTAGCTGGTCTCACATCACAGGCCCTGTGCAGCATAACACACTGATTCCTAGCTGGGGTAGGGAAGCTCAATACAATAACAAACACGAACTGAGATTTATACTGTCGCGCACGGAGGTTACGGAGTAGTCGTTTAATCAGGTGAACGATTACAGTCGCAAATTACACTTACATTACACTTGCACTGCGTACAAGGAATTACCGTACAAAATTACACTTGATTCAAATATAAGGGCTCTGACGCACTGTCACTAGTTAAGCCCTCACGCCAGCCGAGGTTAAAGAGGAATTTGATTGGAGGCGGCCAATCCCGAAAATTGCGGTAAATATGTAGTAGGGCGGTATTTGTGGAAAAAAATGTTAAAAATCCGAAAATACTTTTATTCTATGCTCTTTAACTTCCTCTTTTCAATAAAAAGCGGCGGAGGTAATACATTCCAAATACTTTAGGAGATATCGAATTTTTAAATTTCATCATATGTAGTTGAGCGGTATTTACGAAAAAAAATGTTAAAAATCCAAAAATACCTTTATTAGATGCTCTTCAACTTCCTCTTTTCATTAAAAGCGGCGGAGATAAGAAATTCTAAATACTTTAGGAGATATCGAATTTTTAAATTTCATCACAATTATAGCAGTGCGTTCATGTGGCTTTCACCATTGTTTCTTGTTTACGAGCATCTATTTTTTTTTTTATTGGATAATGATGTCACGTGATTGTTCGTGATAGGCCAGAATTCAAATTAAACAATACGTGATTATTTACTTCATTTATTGTTTAAAACGATGTTTAATTACCGCCTCCAACTTAGGCGAGTTTTTAACGTTTCTAATTTTAAAGTCATATTTTTTATTGTTGCGCAAGTAATAAGTAACAAAAAAAATTTACGTGAGTTGTTTCTGTTCATCCTTTGTTCCGGTTTGTTAGGTCAGGTCAGTTCCATTATTAATACTTTAAAAATTAAGAACCATTTAAATAATTTCATATTATTTCTAATGTACGCTTAGTTTCAAAGTATTTATAATGTAACTGACCTGACCTAATCGACCATTTTCATTAATTAGGCATTCACAAACACACGGCAAAATAAAAAAAAGGCGACGGTCGAATGATAAACACAGGTCTTGTATGCAAAATAAGAACGGCGATATCTCCTAAAGTATTTGGAATTTCTTATCTCCGCCGCTTTTAATGAAAAGAGGAAGTTGAAGAGCATCTAATAAAGGTATTTTCGGACTTTTAACATTTTATTTGCAAATACCACTCAACTACATATGATGAAATTTAAAAATTCGATATCTCCTAAAGTATTTGGAATTTCTTACCTCCGCCGCTTTTAATGAAAAGAGGAAGTTGAGGAGCGTCTAATTAAGGTATTTTCGGATTTTTAACATTTTTTTCGCAAATACCGCTCAACTACATATTTACCCAAGTAGTTGTCGTCTGCGCCTGTGCACTCGACATTGAATAAAAGTTCATTGGTAGCGGGATTCGGCCCGTGCCGTGAGGTGAACTACCCCTCGTAATGTCTCGTGCGGAGAGTTTAAAGTTAAGTGGCTGGGTTAGGCCCTACACCGTAAAAGCAGAGGACCGGGGATGCACGGGGAGTTAACGTAAACGAAGAAAAAAGGTTTGGTTTGTATGACTATAATTACCAGAAGTACTGTTCAGTGTGGACAAAGGGTGATAGCTACCCCGTGGAACGCAAGTCCGCCCCGGTCCGCGAGTCGCTAGGTAGTAGGTACTGGCTTTTGCCCTTGGCGCGAGGGAAGGTCTCAGCATTCTCTCGCGCCAAAGTTGCTAAAGTTCCGTTATTCGGAAATTATTTTAATAATAAGCTGAGAGCAGCTCTAAATTCATACATTAATTATTCATAACTAATCTGATTGGCAGATGCTCTTTAATAATTATGGTTAATTAATTTACGCAAATTAAGTTTAAATATTAAGAGTCACACCAGAGACTGTTCGTCGCTTGCTGATTGCTCCAGTGGCTAGTTAAACTTAAAAAACGGGTAGGTAATACTTACGTTAACACAACACTATAATTAAGGCTGAAGGCCGCAAAGGAAGCACTCACAAACTTATTATTGTAAGTTCACACATGAGTGACTCGGGCACTCCTGCGTCACATTTTCCTTGGGCGGGGGTTTTAATTAATATTGGAATTACTATTAAATTATGTTGGATTGTTAATGAACTGGGGTCGAGGTGTTTAATTAATTAGACACGGCCCTTGGTTCTACCTTGGCATCGGAGGCTCGCCTGACTCGGATGGTCCATGGCTAGGGGTGCGTTCCGTTAGCGGGATCAGATACTGGTGGTTGCAGGTCGGGCTATAGGGTGGCCTTCGGTCGGACGACGACAGTATAACCCCGTAAGTTAATAACTACCGCATGTGGGCGGAACTAAATGTGGGCCCCGAAAGTCCTCGGGCCGTATTAATTGAAAAGAGTCGATGCTGCATTTCGCTTAACACATGAACCTCCGCGGACAAAAATGAGAACAACGCGATGATTGAGTGCTAATCGTTGAAGTCTTGGTCACGACGCACACCTTCACCAAATGCAAAAATATATATATATATATAAAACGTCCCACATGTTGACACACACATTTAAGTTACATGGCTAGTGAGTTCTAACCGGCCATGTAGACTGCCCGCAGGGCCAGATGCAAAGGGTTCGAAACTTACACTATATCAGTGGATAATTCAGAGAATAAAGGTTGATATGCCACACTTCTTGGAGGGGTGAGGAGGGGGGATACTCGTCTGGTCTATTTCAATGGTGATGGTCAATTGCCGAAGCTGTATATTATGCGCAGCTTCCCATCTCCGTACCCACGAAAATGTGTTGTGTGCAAAAGTGTAATACAGGCCATGCTTTCAGACTAATCATGCTGAAGGAGATAGTGGTCATTATTTATTACATAATTATTTGAATGGAAATATTGTTTAATAATTGCCTAGTTTAATTTTGAACAGTATTAATGAGGAGAAAAGTAACAGTAACAACACTAGCCGATTACCGCTTGCACGACAATCGATATGTCAGTGGCGGCTGGCGCTCGTACCATTACACTTGCTGGCCCCGCACTGGAATGGTGCGTGTTTGGGTCGCACATGCACTGGCGAGGCGCCGATACGCCATATTGGCTGTGCGGACTAGAGGAGCACCGACAGATGGTTTCAAAGAAATTTGTAGCTCATATTTATTATGAAATGCAGTTACGGTTACAAAACAGGTGCTTGCGCCTACAAAATTACACGAAATACTTGAACATATTGCCTTTTACATTATGTTAAGCTGTTGTTCTAGCGGCAGTCTACTAGGGGGTATTTGATTGGAGACGGCCAATCCCGCAAATCTTTAAGGCTGAAACAACTCTTTGGGGTCTGCAGAACGAGCCATGATGAATATTTGTTTGCACAAATTATTACTTTGAAACCAGCAGATGTATCCAATCCATGGTTTATTAACAGAGATTCTGTAGTACTTTGTACTATCTAAAAAAATTGGTTGTCTGTAAAGTCGGTTTACGGACGATAGTTTAACGTGACGTCATAACAAACATTGATGAAATGATTGCATACTTTTTTGAATAAAATTGAATTATTTTTATTGAATTATCACTATTTTGTATGGATACAAAGAAGGAGTGAAATGAAATATACAGTTTAATTGATAAACTTACTTTTATTTGCAATCATTAATTCAAACATGTTTATTACTTTAACGAAGAGATTATTTTAACTATAACTTATATACATGTTTGCTATATAACTTCTTCCAATCTGTGTTATTCTGTTGATAGGGCGATGATTAGAAAAGTAGGAAATGAATGGGAGTGTTTAAAGTTTAATGTGCCTCGCTCGAAAAAGTTAAATCGATGGTTGTTCCAATCGAGTGGAAGAGAGATAAATGCGGCGCAAGCGTACAATGAGCATAACGGGACAATGTGCGTAATGGGACACTTTTTAATGCGTGCAGCCGGCGTTCATCGATTTATTAGACGTTGTCACATCAAAAATAACCATAGCAATGTGTTGTAATGCCGTCGCCCGGGTTCTCGTGTTCTCAAGGGACTGGGGGTAGCCCCAACGCGGCAGGAATTCCTTCATCAGGATGCTGATGAGGGTGGAGGTCCTGATGTTACTGCACGGGTACACTTCGGTCCACCGAGTGAACAAGTCAGTCACGACGAGTAGGAAGCGCTTCCCTCGTGGTGTGCGGGGGTAGGGACCCATCACATCCAGCGCTATCGTCTGGAAGGCGGTGGTGGGCTCCCTAGGCCGCTGTTGCTCCTCGCCGTCTCGTCTATGTGCCTTCCGTCTCTGGCAGACTCCGCACTCCCGCACATACTCCCAGACAACGTGGGTGATGCCGGGCCAATGGTAGTGGCAGCCTACTTCGCGGCATGTCTGGTCCGTTCCGGGGTGTCCGGCGAGGTCGTGATCGTGGATAAACCTCAGTGTCGCTGTCCGCACCTCTGTGGGGACGTAGGTCCGCCAGTCGTTGTGCTAGCCCTGCGTCCGCGTCATCACTACGCCGTCCTGCATGTGCCACATCCCGTGATCGGCTACGGGGATCTGTCGGTGGCATAGGTCGGCGTCGGGCGATGCCTCCTGTGGTTGTCACATGCGTCGATACAAGTCGGCGGTGATGTTGGGCGCCCCCTCGTCGTCGTTCGCACCGGCCGTGATGTGGGCGCACGTTGAGTCACCGTGCCCTTGTGTGTTTGGCATGTCGGGAGGTAGCATCTCGTCCCTGTCGTCCTCGTCCAGTAGTTCTGTGTTTGGGTCAGGCTTTCGCGACAGCAGGTCGGGCAGCTGATTGTCGGCACCGGGGATGTGTTCCACCTCGAAATCGAACGATTGCAAGAACAATGCCCACCAGATCAGTTTACCTTTTCTGCCCTGCATCGTATGCAGCCACGTGAGGAACCGGTTGTCCGTCCTCAAGGTGAAGTTCCTCCCTTCTAGGTGGGGCCTGTACTTTTTCATGGCCCAGACCACAGCTAGGCACTCCTGCTCGTTACTGTGGTATCGGCGTTCGGCCGACCCAAGTTTCGCACTAGCGTAGTCTATGACCTCACGATCGCAGTTCGGGCTTACGTGAAACAGCACCGCGCCCACCCCGAGGGCACTTTCATCAGTTTGTAGGTAGAGGCGGCGCTCTGGATCTACCCGTGCGAGTGTGTGTCACTGGGTGAAGGTGGTCTTGACCTTCATGAATGCGCATTGGGCTTGACTGTTCCACTTGTACCGCGATTGGGGTGACAGGAAGTCTGTCAGTGGGGCTATCGTCTGTGAGAAGTCTGGGACGTAACACTGGAGCCAATTTATCAGGTCGATAAAGCGCTGGAGCTGTTTACGTGTCTGTGGGACATTGGCTTTCGCGATCTCTTTTAGGTGGCTCGTTTAGGGTCGGTTGCCCGTGGCGCTCACTATGTGGGCCAAGAATTCGACCTCCTGCGTACCCAGGTGGCACTTGTGGTGCGCTACTGTCAAGTGGTGGGTGGCCAGGCGCTCTAGGACTAGAGTCAGGTGGCGGATGTGGTTTTCCCTGGTCTCCGAGAATATATTGATGTCATCGAGGTAAGCCATCGCGAAGTGGTCGACATAGCCCTCTAGTACTCGCGTCGTCATCCCCTGGAACGTAGCTGGGGCATATTTCAACCAGAATGACATTGCCCGAAATTAAAATTTTCGACCATCGGGGATGGTTAATGCGGTTTTCGCTCGGTCATCAGCCCGTATGGGGACCTGCTGTGCCGAATCAGTGCTACTTTAGGCACGATTTTTTTTATTTTCTTAGTTTTACAAAATTTTAAATTTTTTTATAACTTCAATTTTCCTCCTTCGCCCGCTGCTTTCACCCCCATCCAAACTTGTTCGGTCGAGTGTACCGGCAGGTTAGCTTGTTGAGCAGTATAGTGCTCTCACCGCCGTTTCCCACCAAATTTGCTGGGTCTAGCCGACTACAGGGCTATCATCAGCAACGGTATCCACTGGCCGTCGCGTCTCGTCACGAGTTTAGCGCTACGCGTGACGAAAGTAGCCGCCCTAAGCTTCCCATGCTCACCTCCACCCCTTCTCGGAGGTGTGCTGAAGTTTGCGGTCTCTAACACGTTTTGGTGTCCTTTTTTCAAGCTCCGCCGCACGTCCCGACGCCTGGCCGACGAAGTCTCCCAGGGCAGGTCATTCACCGGACATATCCCCCACCCTGTCCTAGTTCACAGCGGTCATCGGCCAGCCGCGGCAATGGCCAACCTCAAGGCCAAAATACCCCCCACTTGCAAAATGGCGGCTACCAAGTGCCGCGATGGTCTCTGCGAGACTCCGATCTGCATGCTTACGCTATCTAGCGGCGAAAGGACGAACCAGCTGAGAGCGAGAGCGCACTACTGACCACCCTATCCCCACCAGGAGAAACAGGCGACCTCACACTCAGTCGATAGGTCGCCGGAGCCCTTTTTTTTCTTTCGGAACCATTCGGGTTCCCTTCGGGTTTTCCGAAGCCCCTCCCCTGGACAGGCGACCAAAGACAGCTTTAATTAGGCGAGCCGGCGCCATTTTTGACGATTCGGCAGGCAGCACGCAGTAAGGGCGGATCTCTCTTCGCAGCCCGAGACAACGCGCTTCTGAAAAGTCGTAAACGGCTTTCTCTAAAGCATGTAGTTGGTTATCGACAAGGCCATGTGCCTTAGCACTCAATTTATATTTTTTTTTGCTGCCCGAAATAGTTTATTTTTTGAAATAGTTTTTTTGTCTTTACTTATTATTCTTCATGGCGACATCAATCTTCCGCGTCGCGCATCACCTGGCCATCTCCAGGGACCGACCTGATCTACTCCACACCGCAGCTTAGGTAAGTTATTTCGTCGCCCCACACACACCTTTTCTTTTCCGGTTCTCGTGGGCTTAACTTCGCCCAACATCAGCCGCCTGTTAACCAACCTAATTTGATGGGAATACTGGTTGCAGGCGGGGATCAAGAACTAGGATGAGAGATTCCGCTCCAAATTCAACTCCCATGCAGTTCATGAGTTAGTTCACCGAAATTCATCGCCTCCTGCAATCGGAGAATTTCTCAAGAGTTCCAGCTTTCAACATATTTTTCCCTGAGTGGAAAAAACACTAAAATAATTTATAATTATGAACAACCAGTTTCAGGACACTTAGATTCATTTAACGAGTAAATGTAATTTTTTTTATAATTTGTCTTATGAAGAGCCTGCGCGCTCAATATTCAATGGCCTGTAAAGTTAAGAAACCAAATGACCTTAAATTCAGTCAAATATAACCATTGTTACTTATTATAATATCTCGCCCCGGAGCCTCCCATTTGGTTTATTGTTTAACAATATTTAATGTATTAAGTATAGCAAATAAGGTCAACAATTTTCTTGGTATTTTGTTTCGGCTGTAATGCCATGGGTTATCTTCAGTGGAATAAGGTTTGTAAAGTAGAAATAACAGCAACAAAATCATTAAGTAAATGCCAATGTAAACCAAACCAGATCTTATTATTTTCTTATCCTTGATCACGATCCACATAACCTTACCAAGTTTTAAGGAGATTAATCATAAATTTTGTTGTGCGTGCGCTGTGCCCCTATGGGTAATGTGTTTAGTACTGTTTCTGCCTGGCGCTTCCACTGCCAATCTATATTTGTTCTTTAGACGAAATTTCATATTGAGCGCAGCGGCACGTTACACTGCCAATAACCTGATTTGAGGTCGAGGGTGCTGAAAACTCTGGCCCGTCCGAAGCCAGCCACGGCGTTCTTTACGCTGATCTGGGGTGGGGAGGAGCTGACTGTGATCGCATTCAGTGGCCGGAAACGCAGAAGCGTAAGGACCTGTCCTTCTTCGGCGCTAGCACGACACAAATGTTGTAGTGACTGTTCGAGGGTTCGATGACACCGTCCCGGAGCATCTCCGCGACCTCCTCCCTGATGGTGCGCTGTTCGGGGAAGTCGTAACCTCTAGGGGACTCGTACACCGGTTTGTTATGGGTGGTCGGGATGTGGTGCTCTGTGACTGTGGTTTGCCTGAGCGGGTCGGACATCGTGAATACCTCCTGCCTCTCTGTCAACGCTAGGTCTACTGCTGTGCAAATACTCAGGTGGGACACCGTGACGTACATGGTGCAGTGTTACAGCATCTTTAGTCCCCTCGGGTATTGCCCCTATTGCATAGACAACTAGTCGCTCCTGGGTGCCGATGTGTACCCTGGTGGATTTCATCTCGACTACCGCATCCTGCTCGGATAGCCAGGGTTGGCCTAAGATTATCACCTCGTGGAGATCCTTGACAACAAGGGCGAGCACTGTGGTGGTGTAGTTTCGTAGGCTTACCTGGAATATCGCCTGCCCCATGGTCATGCCTGCCTGTGTGTTGGTCACAAGCCGCAACTCCGGCTGGTGTGGTTGGAGTATCCCGGGTGGTGGCTCGCCCCAGTGTCCACTAGGGCGGCGGCGGGTTTCCCGTTGATCTCCACTGGGATGCGCAGGAGGCTGTCCCGGGGGTGGGTCAGTTGGTTCAGCCGGGGTGGTGTCTCTCCTTCCGCGGTGAACGTGTGTCTTGGGGTAACCGGAGGTCGCGGTCCTAGCGCCACGCCCCCGGGTTCGCGTTTCCCGGCGGGTTATTCAGTGGTGGCTGTTGGTGACGTGACAGGGGGCAGTCCTTGTGCCAGTGGCGTGTGCCGTTGGGGCAACCCTGCCGACACAATGGTAGTCTCACGTCGTCCCGTTGAGTCGTTTTGCTGGATCGTCCCTGTCTAGGTGGTGTGTAGGTGGGTGGTGCACTTTCGATGGCTCGCCGTCGTGTCGGTGGCTGGGCATCAGTTGCCTCTGGCGTGTTGGTTGTGGTAGTTCCCCAGTTCTGTGTTAGGCTGCTACGCCCCCGACTTGTATTCGGCGTGCCTCTGTGCCAGAGGTCCCGCAGGTTTTGTTCGATCGCGATGGCCTGCTGTACGTACTCTTCGACTGAATCGGTGCGACAGCTACGCATGAACGGCTCGAGTCCAGTATGTAGCAAGGCTGTCACTGTGGGTAATGCAGTCGTGGACCGTGCGTGTGGTGCTACGCGCTTGAAAAGTTGTATCTTTTGCGTGATGAAGTGTTCAACTGCTTCGCACTCGCGTTGTCACTCGCTGTAGAATTGCGACATGCAGTGGACTAACGCCTGGTCGGTGTCGAAGCGGCGGGTGAGCGCGGTAGAGAACTCGCCCCACGGCATGCCAAACTTGCACCACAGGCCCCACCATTGGTGAGCTGTGCCCCGTAGTTGTTCGCTGGCTCGCCCTGACCACTCGTCTATTGGCATCCCTGAACGGGTTAGTCGCACCTTGCAGCTCTCCACGAAGCTCTGCGGGTCCTCGTGTGCGAGGCCACCGAATTCGGGTAGTACGAGTTTCCCCTGGTAGCTATAGGGTTGGTTGTTCATCCCGAGTTTCAGGTTAGCGAGTGATGTTGGTATCCGCACGTGGAGTTTCCCCTGCACGGTGTTTGTGCACGCGGTGCATGTGATCGGTCGAGTGTCCACCAAGGTGGTGCTGGTAACTGTTTCTGTCTTTATGGGTTTTGTGTCGTTTTTTCCGGGTAGCTATTGCTAGACCGGTTGTCCGCAGTTTCGCTTTCGGTAGCTGTTCGTCCCACGGTTTTACACATGAGTGGTCGTGATGGTCGTTACTGCGGGCGGTGCATTGGCAGGTCATGTACAATGGTCTCGATCCCGTCAGTAGATCCGCTTCCCTAGGCAACAGGCAGTGGGCGCACACGATTTCGGTAGTCAGGGTTTGCATGGTGCTCTGATTATGGTGCGTATCCCGCTGTGTCAGTGGGTTGAAACACTCGTGGCTCTGTGTGCGCGGGGTAAGTCTGCGCGCGGGGTCGCGCTCGCTGGCTGGGCAGGTGCCCGGATAGCTGCACAAAGCGGAAGCCGAGAATGACCGCGTCGCGGGCGGAGGTGCGGATGGGCGAACGAGGCGATGGCCGCGAGCGCCCGGACAGCCGTACAAAGCGGAGGGCGGAAACGGGTGAACTGGAGGGGGGTAGTGCGGATAGCCATGCGCAGCGACGGCCGAGAGCGCCTGGACCGCAGCACAAAGCGGAGGTCGAAAATGTCCGCGTCGGAAGAGGAAGTGCGGATAGGCGTGCAAAGCGACGGGCGAGAGCGCCCGGACAATCGCACAAAGCGGAGGACGGAAACGGGCGCGATGGCTGAGCGGAGGGGGGAGGGGGGGTGCTTGTAGTGACGTCGGTGGTCTGCGTCACGAGCTGGGCCGGAATGTTCGCTGGAGGAGGGGGGTTGTTGTAGCCCCTTTGTCTCCTTGCTGCGTCGGGCCGGCCTGTCTGACCCTAATCCCCTTTTCTGCGCAAAATGGCCATCCTGTGTCCGCGTTGTGGCCGGAAAGAAAAAATGGACAGATAATGGCTAAAAAAATAAAAAAAAATTTCGGTATAGTTTTCTTCTGTAATTCACATGAAGGAAGTATTGAATTTTCTGTTTTTGCCCCACACAGCTGTTTTCTTGCAGGGAAACATGTCCGGGAGGGAGCCAGGCTAACGCGGTGGTTAGCCATGAGGTGGGTTGATAGGTCCGAAGGCCCCTGCATGGTCCACTAGGAACGGCGGCGAAGGTCATGATGTTAGGGGTCCCTAAAACCTGTTGTTTCACTGGCCCTACACAGCATAGGACGCTGATCCCTTACTGGATTGGTGAGGTTCAGAAATAACGTACACGGTTTTGCACTGTCGTTTACACGTCGCACACAGAGTATGCGGAGTGGACATTTAATTACGCTGGCAAATTACACTTGTAAATACAGTCACATGATTTCCCTACATAAAGTACACTGTCATTATACACTGGGCGCTCTGATGCGCCGTCACTAAATTTTCATTCTCACGCCAATCGAGGTTGAAGGATAGTGTTTGATTGGAGTCGGCCGATCCCGTAAATTGTGAACGGCGATGCGCGGGCCCACCTGTGTGGACCGCGGCTCGCTATTAAATTAAGTAAAGTCTTCGATTAGATGTAGCCAGTGCCTGTGCACTCTGCATTTAATTAAAAGTCTGTTATGGCGGGAGTCGGCTCGTGCCGTATATTGCAGGGGCCCGCATAATGCACTGTGCGGGGCGTGTTAAGTTAACGCGGCTGGGATACGCCCTACACCGGAAAAGGACCAGGCGCACACGGGGAGTTGTTAATAAAGATTTCGGGGTTTGACTATAGTTCAGTGAAGACAAAGGATGATGTCTCCCCGTGGGATGTGCGTGCATCCCGGTCCGCGAGTCACGCTTGATGTCGTAACGACCGAAGGCCATTAGCCCGGCCTCAGCCCGCAGTACTGGCACCTGCTGGCGGAACGCACCCATCACCAAGTATCCACCCAAATGAGACGAGCAGCGTAACCTTGGCGCATGGAGGGAGTGTCCCCCCCCCTTCGCAAGCCAACCCCCGAGGCAGTTCTGAACAGCTCGCGGCCTGGTGCGGACGTGCGCGTACCGTGGAGAGCCTTCAAGTTTTGTCTCTGATTCCTCACGACTGGTAACTATAGTCATCACCAAATACCTTTTACAATGCTACTCCCCACTTGACTCCGGGTCGTTTTTTTTTCTTCGGTGCAGGGATTAACCCGGCCGTCGCTACTTTCCAAGTCAAGCCACCAAGTCTAGGGGACACGCTGGGGCCGATCGACCCACTCACGGTTACACGACAGAGCTAGCCTGGCGCCCTCCCGGAAAACACCCTAATTTTTACGTAGAGCTACTTAGACTCACCGCGGGAATCGGACCTGAAACCCCGGCTGATGGCACGCTGTACTGGCGTTTGGCCCCGGCGCGAGAGGAGGGGTGAGCTCCCTTTCGCTCCAGAGTTTCTAAAGTTCTGTTATTCTAAAAAAAATTATATTAATAACACAATGTAAGTGGCTCTAAATTCACACAATAAAACTTAATAATTAACTCTAGAAATGACATGTTACAAGTTTGTATAAAATAAGTTTAAATTATCAGAGTCACAATGGAGACTGTTCGTCGCTTGATGATTGCTCCAGTGGCGAATGATAAATGCTAATTTGGGGCGGTTTTAGTTAAGTCACATATTACACTATTGAAATCAGGCTTAAGGCCGTAAGGGGAGCACTCACATCTGTTTTATTAAAAAACTACACGTGAGTGACCCGGGCAATCCTACGTCGCACTTGTGTTGCTCGGTGTTGTTAATTGAAAGTGGCGTATATTTTAATGTGTATTTAATTTACTGTGTACGTGACTCGGTTTGTCTTGCCGATTAAGTTAAGGGCGTTGATAATACCTAATTTCCACGGTGCTCATCTGACTCGGGTGGGCCAAGGCTAGGGGCGCGTTCCGTTAGCGGGGTCGGATACTGGCGGTTGCAGGTCGAACTTTAGGGTAGCCTTCGGTTGGACGACGTCAGTACAAATTTACAATTTCTTTCTTGTAGTATTACAAACTATTGGCCAATCTTATGTTGTGTTTAAACCCGCGACAGATGGGTCACACGATGAGATAAAGTTGAAAATGGTCGGAAAAAGCCCTGCGCCACATAACTGACCCGGGGACACACGGAGAGTTAAAAAAGAAATTTTTAGATGCGATCAATATAATTACCGGAATTAACGTTCTCAATTGAAATCAGTGTTGCAGACTCTGTACTGATTGACACTCCCGCTTCAATCCATGAGCTGAAGACTGTCGGTAGGTAATGGGATTTAAATGTACTGTCATGTCCACCAGTTTGGCCTCGGCTGGTATGATAGCACAAGCCCCAAGTGCGCCACCCATCCTACATAATCTATGGGGAGGAAAGTCAGCGAACCTCTCTGGAGGACCGCTCCTCCTTCCTACCTCTCCCTGCTCTTGGGCAGCGACCCCTACTCGGGGACCGCTCCCATTCTCTCCTCCCCCCCTGCTCTTGGGCAGCGACCCTATCTTGGGGACTGCTCCCGCTCTCTCCCCCCCTCTGCCCGATCTCTCCCTGCTCTTGGGCAGCGACCCCTGCTTGGGGACCGCTCCCGCTCCTCCCCTCTGCCCGACCTTCCCCTGCACTTGGGCAGCGACCCCTGTTCGGGGACCGCCCCCGCTCCTCCCCTCTGCCTGGGACAAGTCAGTACTTAGGTGTGAGTGTCTTTCATGCCAAAACATAACAGATATGTGGCAAACTGTTTTACTTAATACTTACAGACGAAATGCATAACAATATTATTACACAATATACCTACCTAGTTGAAAAACAAATAGCCCAAGGTTTAATAGCTCAGTTGTCAATATTAATTAATTTAAGCCCTAGGCCGAAAAGAGAATAAAGAATGTATGTCAGAGTGCCCTGAGGAGCAAAAACACATGCTTAAAGTGGCACTCTCTCTTATGGTAACACTTGGTTGTGATTAATACTACTGAAATCATAATTTATATTTATATATTACCATCCTCTGTAGGGAACACAACTAAGGCACTTATATGCTTTTGTCATCATTACATAGTTTCGTCTATGTTTCGTGCGAACTGACTGTGTAGGTGCGTTCCACCAGAGGGGATGGTACTTGTGCGGTGGGGACCGGGCTTAACTGCCACAGGAGGTACGACGTTACTCTTGTAGATACAACTGTGGAGGTAAAAAATCACTGGGTGTTCACAGAAATATTTTATAACTGACTAAACAGGGAGTTCGCACAAAACATAGATGAGTGCTATTTGAATGTACACATACGATATTGCAGTTGATTCGTATTGCCTTGCAGGTGGGTGCCTTCCACCAGCAGGAGCTGCTACTGGGAGGTTGGAGATCGGACGAAACTGTTATAGGAGGTTTGACATCAAATGAAAGTAATTTAAATGGCCAAGATGTTAAAAAAGCAGTTACAGCAAACAGTTGTAGTGGAGCACTGTCAGTCAGTGTCTACCTTTCTCTGTATGTAATGTTGGATTGAAGCAGGGATCATAGTGACTATACTTTCACTCCCTTGGAGCAGAAGTCACGTCAATATTAATATTAATTCAAATTTGAATGCTGTCAGTCTGTATCAGCATAGCTGAAAAACCTCACATAAATATTATTTGAATGCATATGATGTTTATATTGCTGAATGAATTTTTTTAAAATAATTTTCATTAAACATAGCACAGGCAGCGCCTAGCAGCGATGTCAAATATTTTGTTCCTACAACTTTAGTTGATACTTACAGAGCTGGGATACAGGATTTTATTGGCAGCCAAGGAGGTACAATCATACAATTTAAAATGGTGTAATTGCAAATTTGATATTTATGATGCTTCCTGTATCTGATAAAGGCCATGTGGGTTACATGTGAGGTCAATGGAACAAAGGTTTGATGCATTTATGCTGACGTCGACCCAGGTGTCGACCCAGCTCTCACAGCCCGTTATGCCGCGCCAACGCCTTCTCCTGCCCTGTGTTGCGTGTGCGCCGATGTGCAGTGCGGCTGTGGCAGGGGGTAGATTCGCACGCTAGGGGAAGTTTAAAGTAAAATACATAAGAAACATTCTTATTTGTAAATTGTTTATATTATTATTTGAAGGGTCGTGTTTTCTTTATTGTAAATAGTTTATTATATTGTATGAAATGTCATGTAGAATAAGTTCTCACGTGTTCACCGGGCGCCAAGGCCGTGGCTTCCGCCTGTGACCAATCAGCGCGTTCCGCGGGCTCACGCGTGGTGGGGAGGGAGGCAGTCGGCAGCTGGACTCAGGAGGCGACAGACGTGTCTACGAGAGCTCTCCGAGACGGTGAGAACGGGCGCGGTGTCTCGCTGCAGTTCATGCATTGCCGAGAGGAAGTGATTCCTCTGTCACAGTCGTGTGGTCATTTAGGTGTGGCATCGTGTCATTCAGTCGCGGCGTGCAGTCAGTCACTTCTCTCGCGTGCGTGTTTTCTCCGGTAGTTTACGAGTCGCGGAGTTCTTTTGCGGACTGGATTTTCGCCTTCGTTTGCACGGTAATTTTCGGGTCTTGCTCCTCTCGAACGGGACATCACGTATTTTCCCATACAGCAACAGTGCGCGGAACCGGGCTCCGCCCTACAGGATCGGTCACAGGCGGGAACGCGGCAGCCCTTGTAAAGGGTTTGATTTTCCGTATATAAAGAACCTGGAAATTGTCTTTGAGTGTATCAATTGCTATCCTGGTGACTAAGTCCCTTGGCCACGCGGCCCGAACCCCTCTCTACCGAACACTGAGTAGCCGGCAAAATACTATCATTCAGGGACTAGTCGGCCAGGTGACGACAATGCTATTGATGGAGTGTTAAAGTCAGTTGCATGGAATGAAACTGTGATGTGGCACATGTCCAAGTGAACTGAATCCTTGGGTTGATTATGTAGAGTAGTTTGTTCCAGAGGGTGGTTTTCGCAGAAGACATGTTTCAGTCTTTGAGTAAGTCTAGTTTGTTTGTGGAAAACCCAGGTATTTGTAGACGTTTTCCGCTACTATATGAAAATGTTCGAAATTAAATTTCAAACTTGCAAGATATTTGAATTCTTAATGCAAATTGTCTCATTTTACCTTATATTATATTAAATTTTTGGGATTAAATTTTTCCCCTTTTAGTGTTTTGTAGGTGTTTTTAAATTATTTATTCAATTGAGAAACCTTATATTTTTGTTTGATACCGAAGGCCATAAAAATAAAATTGTATATTATTTTGTTTAGCATGAGATAATTTGGGTAACCATCTGAAGATGTAATAGTAAATGGGGTTATGTTTTCCTATAGTTAATATAAATAACTTATTTTAATGACATAATGGTAAGCATTTTAGGTATTGTCTACGGCTGTTTTAATTATAAGGTGATTCAGTGTTTTATGTTAAGAAATTTTTGCATAACTTGTATATCATTTGTCTCTGTATTTTTAAAGACAAGCTTGAAAACTAAAAAAATAAAAAGTTTTACATCTGTTAGCAAATGTATTTCACAAATTATATGGTCTAAGGGTTACAAAATAATAGTTAGGGTGGTTTTTGGGGATATATTGGAAGTATTCCTTTCCCTGTGCTTGACATCTGAGTTATAGGGGCAAATTTCTAGTTTTGCGGCTGATGCCACTGTAGTCTACTTTAGGAGTACTTCTGTGTAAAAAGGCAAACACCCGGAAAATGATTTATTCATTCTCTCATTTTATTTACAATAATATATAGCATTAAGATATTTTAGAGAACTTCACATGTAACTAACAATTTTACGTTCGCCGGTGTGGTATTGCGGTTAGTTCCAGTAAACATAGAATACTAATTTTCCAGCCACATGTGAAAAACTTAATTTTCTGTTTAAAGGATGGTGTTAAATTATTGTAAATATTAAAGTAGACTCACAATCATCCGTCTCATGTGTCCATCACCTGTCTGACTATCAATCACTTGACCTGCAGCCAATAAAATGGCTCGGAAATTTCCATTTGTTCATCTGTGAAAACATTACCAAGCCTTAACTTTCGACAGATGGACTGATGAAATAACCTCCAAAATTTTAGTAAGATATCTATTGCTGCCAACTTTACTATCTTAAAAGGTTTTTAAGTAGGCCTATATTTATTTGTTTAGCTATTTCCATTAAATGTTGTTAACTTATATTTGAACATATTTTTAACAACTGAAAATATTTTAATAAATATCAGAGTGAAACAAATTGAATTGAATGATTTATTAAATGCTTAACTTTAATGATATAGGGCTGATAACAGTCTTGGCCCTAGCTGTAACGTATTAACATAAAACATCCCTGTGTTTTAGTAAATAGCGTCTGCTATGCTGCATTCCTAAGGTTCTTTGGAAAACTACAGGATCATGTTGCAGTCAGTATCAAGTAAACAGTATGGCGGTGACAACAGGATCAGGGATATCTCTAGTTGAAAACAGTCTTGAATTTGCTATTAAAGCATATAACAAATTTACAGCACTGTATTTGCCAGGTAATATTTACAATAATTTTTCACCGTCTTGTAACCTGAAAATACCATAAAATGTTTACCTGGACTCTAGCATGGCGGCAACCCGAGTCATCGCACAGGCAAATTTAAGATGGTTAACTACTTGTGAAGTTCATGAAAATGTTTGAATGTGCAACAATATTATAATTAGAAATTAAATAAGGTACTGAATAAATTCATTTTTAGTGTTTGTCTTTGAGTGGTAATTTTTTTAGTTTTCATAACCTTTGTGGGTTATTTAAGACAGGAGTCCAAGTTTGTTGTATTTAATTGATTTGTAAAGCATTTGTACATGATGTGGTGATCCACATCACTGTAACACTACAGCGCTATGTTAACCTATGTGTGTGTGTGTTTGTGTTTGCTGCTACTTGTGTCAAGTGTGGTATTTTATCTATAATGAAAATATTTCATGCACAATGGAAAACTTTATTATATTCAAAAATTTTTTTTTGTAAAAAGTAGTTTTGGCATTATTTTTACGTTTCACAGTTGCAATTACCTCCACAATTAGGGGCTTGTTAATTCCAGTGGGACCAGTGCCTCCCTTATATACGTCCATGTGAACATGGTTATGCAGGTGTAGTTAGTTACCTTGCAAACAGAGACCACATATCTAAAACAGCGGGTTCATAGCAAGAGCTTTGACAGAAGGAGTGTGCGGATTGTTGGTTTTGCAGGCGAGTGACATGGAGTCGTTGGCGGGGCTGGAAGCATTGCTGGGGGAGTTCTTTGCCCCGGGAACGAGCAACGCGCGCAAGCGGGAGATAGAGGGAGTCTTGGGCAACTTCAGCTGCCAGCAGGGCGCGTGGAAGCACTGCCTCTTCTTCCTCTCGCACTCTTCCAGTGAGCACGTGTCCATGTACAGCCTCACCACCATCGAGGTGAACAGACTTCGCTGGTGACCATGTGACACAAGTGGGATTTTTTAAGATGTTTTAATTCATACCTTCAATCTAGGAACTAAAAAAAAATTCTTAGGCAGAACTAAGAACATACGATGCCTTTATTGTTTGCTCAGGAGAAATTTTGTAACGTGCCAGCACATGTTGCATTTTGATATCTTTTCTTCGACCCAAGAGTTTTGTAGATGATGGAAAAATAAAACAGTATATAAAAAGGAGAAAATAAAATAACTTTGATCATTTATACATACGAGGTGTTATAAAATACAGTGAATAATTATATTACAAACAAAGTAAAAGCTTATATCAAACTTGAACTAATCACCTTCAAATTATTCTCCTTGGCTTGCAATGCACTTATCCTGTTAATTCCATGATTGAAAGCATTTCTGGAAGGCTTCGTTCAGTTGGGCTTTCAGCTGCTTCTTCATAGCCCTATCAGTGTCGGAAATGGTTTGTATTTTTGTGAAGAGCCAGAAGTCGAATGTTGCTAAATCTGGAGAGTGAGGTGGATGTAGACAGACAGGAACATTTTGTTCTCAAAAAGACCTGTGGATTAGAAGTGAGGTGTGACACGGCGTGTTGTCGTGATAAGAGGTAGCAATTGCCTAATTTTCTGGTGGCTTTCTCCATACATCATTTCGCAAACGTTGCAGTATGCACTTGTAATGTTCAGAGTTGATAGTTGTTTCCCTTGGAACGAACTCTGATCACATTCCCTCATTATTGAAAGAAAACAATAAGCATGAATTTGACATTCAACTTTGACAGACGAGCGAGGAGAGCTGCTCATTTTCCATTGGGAACTCTAAATTTTTGTCTCAGGATCAACTTTCATCTCAAGGTATAATTTAGGCATAAAGTGTGGATCTGCATCAAGACGATCCTTCAATTCTGTGTAAACTGACACATGATTTTCCAAATGTTGGTCAGTCAAAAGTCTGGGAACAAATTTTGCACTCATCTCAAATTATCAGTTGAAATGCTTTGCACAGGCCTGTATGAGATCGTGTGTTTGAACGAACCATTTATGCCACTTTTTGCACATTCACCTCGGTTTTTGTGATTGAAGGATATTCTGAATGTTGCTCATCTTCAACCGACTATGTCTACTTTTAAATTGCTTATACCACTTGAAAACAGTCTTCTGAGTCTCACATTATCACCATACACTGATTTTAACATTTCATGAGCTTCTTGTAAAC
The DNA here is from genome assembly GCF_032445375.1 of Bacillus rossius redtenbacheri. Lineage (NCBI taxonomy): Eukaryota > Metazoa > Arthropoda > Insecta > Phasmatodea > Bacillidae > Bacillus > Bacillus rossius. The sequence continues at coordinate 68,446,741 of NC_086332.1, forward strand.
TTTTTTGCAACTAAAATTAATAATAAATGATAGCATTTTCAAAGTCAATGATGTGGAACAGACATGGTAAACATGACCTCACTCTGCTAGCTCTGGAAGCAGATTGACAAGTCACGACTTTTTCAAGCTTGACACGGACTATCTCAATGGATCAGGCTATCAGACTTATTACTTTAAATAGATGTAGCATTAGCATTTGCTATAAAAATTCATTCACTGTATTTTTTGATTACACCTGTTATTGTGCCTTTGCAAGCCATATGAGATATAACCTATTGACTGTCCATATATGAGTTTTGGGGGTGGAAATTCTGTTTTCACATTCCCAGAAGGTATGCTACTGTATAACTGTACACAAATATATTGTTACGACCAGGTTGTGTTGTCAGATCACTCACCTTCCACGAAGGCAATCTGGATTCAATTTCCGGTAGGGTTCAGACTAGGATTTTATCAAGTGGAAAAAGAGACAAATATTGCAGTGAACCAGTGAGTTTTCTCGGGGTATAGGTTTACATAATTGAAGTTGAAGATAGTTTGATATACATTATACGATAATTTATTTTCTGCAGACTGGTAGATATTGTTCAAACAAATTTTTTTTTTGTTCTTTTCAGTTGGTAGAGGGTAGCATGGGTCGTACCAGCTCTCCAATGTCATGTGAGCTATTGGGGGGGATAAAGAAACACAAAATGTATTTTAAATTTAGATCTGTTTGTATGAAAAATTTGATAAAATTTATGTGTGTGTTTCTGATAAAAATACAACTTGTGAAATTTTACGGTCCTACAGAAAATTTCTCTAAAAATCATTTTCTGGAAAACTAATATATCTAGAGGGGCATTAATTTCTTTCATGCTGTATTCTCCTTTGATCACCCTACATCGACACTAATGACACTAAGCGGTGTAGTTGTGTAGAGTTGTGGAGTGGTGGTTGCTGGTGCTGCAGAACCTGATAACGAAACAGTGGCTGGGGCTGATGTGGGAGGAGCGGGCCCAGCTGAAGGCCGCCCTGTACCAGCTGTCCCTGGAGAGCCAGCAGCAGTCCGTGCCGGCCTTCATCAGGAACAAACTGGTCAAGCTGGTGGTGGACATCGCTCGCCTCGACTGGCCCCACTTCTACCCCGACTTCTTCACCAATATCCTGCAGGTTACCATCACCATCGTGCACAGTATATCAAATAAAAATGAAAAAAATTGTTGCAAATTTTGCTATACATTTTCGAGGACAGTGGAAAAAAAGTTTTGGAAGATGTCTTAAAACAGTTTTTTAAATATAGGAAGGCTATAATGAAATCCTGTCGAAGGGACTTAATTATTTCAAATTAATTAATTAATGTGAAACCTTCATTAAAAAGTATAATATTATTGAAATTATTTATTATTTGTAGATAAACTAGGGTAGCTTATTACACTGCAATATTATTATAAGCAGATTTTTTTAACTTACTTATTTATTTATTTAAATTTGTAACATGCCTACCAACAGTTTGGAAACTTTTGATATGGGCATGACATACAAAAAGGTACAAAGGACATTGTAGTCCCTACAGGCATGCAAGTGCCAAACCCATGTAGGCAATAAGTGTATGTTGTTATAAGAATATAGTTGTTTGATAGGGTTCTTAAATGAGGGGTTCTCGATGAGTGTTGCGTGGAGAAGGTTGTGTAGAGTGTGTGCTGAATTGCCGAAGATTAATGCCCCAGCCTAGGCATCACTTCTAATATTTTGATACATACTCGGATATAATCATGAGGTATCTCTAGAGCTGTGATTGCAGTAGCTGCTGCAGTGTAGTGACAGTGTGAAGGTAATTTTATTGAAATATTTTGTTATATAATAGAAATCATACCAATATAATATACAAAAAATGTGATGAAAGGTATGTGGTCTTAGTATAAAGAGGAAATCATGTTAAGCATTGTGAAAACACAAAAAAACATTAATATTGATACCTATAGACAAGGAAAACTTCTTAAAAAGATAAAATAATGTGTGTTTTATAGTCTAATTGTATGATTACATAATGTGCAAAATCATTTGTGTGTATTAGGCAGGGAAACGTGTTAAGATGGTTCTAGAGTATCATTCATTAGACCCTCAGCATAGACGTGTTACTTTTCATTTGTCAGTGCTGTAAAAATAATCTGTCACAGTTGAAAACGGGGCCATGTTGGCCAAAATTTCGGGGAACTCGCGTCCCACCAGTGCTATTAGACTTCTATTCTATCCCCGGCACATTCAAACTTGGATTGTTTGCGAGTTGGTAATGTGCCAGTGGGCTTCTCAGGATACTCCTATTTCCCCCATCAAGTGTATTTTGTTGCTGCTCCATCCCGCAGTTTATTCCTTTATCTGTCTTTGCTGACCTTTGATGTCGATGAGATCTTAAAACTTGAGATAGATTGTGAAATCTTAAAACTTAAAAATATACTATCAAATATATGGTATTTACATTCAAATAATGAGATATTCAAGGAAAAACACTCAAAAGAGATAGAAGAGTTGTAGAAGAAAATGCAGAAATTCAGCAGTAGTTGAATAGAGCTATATTATTTTACTATGCAGAAACTATCAAAGAAAATTTGGTGTTTGCCACCAGTACAGTACTTACAGAATGTTTTTAGCACTTTAAGGACATTTGTGACGAATAAAAAAATCATTTAGATTATAAATGTGTAAATGTGCTATTTTTTTTCCTTCATTGGGAATCTGAAGGTTTTTGTTTTCCCTCCTATGTTATTTCAATTCTGATTCTTGAGATTTTGAATTAAATTCAAAGGTAGATTTGAGACACTCTTTAAAATAAAATTGGAGATTGAGATGGAAGAAGATGAGTTTTGACCATCACCGGTAAAGACCCTCACCATGCCAACTGGAATTATTTACCAGCTGGTGGTAGGGGGAAAGGCGGCCACAGCCCGAGGGAGTGCTATGGGGACAGGTGTGTGGTCGTGGTTGCAGCTGATCCAGAGCGGGGACAGCACTGCACTGGGGCTGCTGTTCCTGCTGACTGCGTCGGAGGAGCTGGTGTTCCCCTGGGAGAACCTCAGCGTGGCCCGCAAGGAGGAGCTCCGGAGACTGCTGCTCGCGCACATGCCCCAGGTCTTCACCGTCCTCACAGGTCAGCGCCGGCTAGTCATTCCCACCTTTCCGACTCTCACCATTGCCACAGAGTTTTCTGTAACCTAGAGGTGTTAGTTTTTTGGAAAAACTTTCCTGTAATTTTTGGAAATTTTCTGCAAAACCATAAAACTTTCCGAGTTATACTTTCCCAGAAACACACAAATACATTTTATCAACTTTTTATACAAACGGGAGCAAATAAAACATACATGTTGTTTTTATCTACCACCTAATGCCCCACTTAACATTTGAGGGTTAGGTAGAACCCATGATACTCTCTATCAACTACAGTAGAACCCTGTTATAATTTTCCTGCATACAATGTTTTCCTGCTTATAATGTCATATATATAATTACCTTTATTTACCCCATAAGGACAATGTATTTATTTCCTGCACATAACGTTCATAAATAGTGTAATTTCCTGCTTATAATGTTTGCTTTCTAACAGTCAATAAATGGGGAAAAAAATTTTTAAAACCAAATTATTCCAACACTTACAATAAAAAGTTTCCTTTATGTATGTTTATGTTTACAATCACTGCCATACAATACATGAAGTTAGTTAAAATACAATTTTATGCAATGTACTGAAGGTACACAATGTTCATAGTTACGTGACAGTTGGCACCCTTAGTCAACTCTTCTCTTCCTTGCCATTCCAGTGGGTATTTAGATGTACGTACATAGTCCTACGATATTTAAGTTGCCAACCATTGAGCGAGATCATAACTAAAAGTGTTTTCTATTGCTTACAAATAATTTTTTTTTTTTCATTCATACGTAGGAATCCCATTTTCAGGTGGCGAAGGAGTAGATGTTCTCACTATTAATGTTGTCATCATGAATCGTGAGACAATTTGACAAAAAAATGTGGCAGTGTATCTTTAAAGACAAACAAAATTTAACCAGGGAACAAGACGAAGTTGAAAAATTGTTGGCTTGTTTCAGAAAATTCATGTATCAAGTATACTATCTTTGGTTTTATAATTAAAGTTGTTTACATAGCTTGGTGAGTCCATTGGTACAAAGCTCGAACATTGTTAAGTGCTAAATTGAGATTTCCTGCTTATAACGTTGTCCTGCTTATAATGTTTTTTTCGTGTGCTCCCTTGAAAAACATTATAACAGGGTTCTACTGTAATAAGAACAAACAATTGTTGTTTAAAAAGTACCTACCAATCTGGTCTGCACCTGTTTTGTTTACTCGTTCCGGTTCCTACCCCTTTCCCGTGAGTTTTCTGGCTGGCGCAGCGGTGTCTTGTCGGCTGTACAGTCACAGTCAATATTGAGTTTCATCAGTCGTGCGCGCAAGATGTCTACTTCCAAATGTAAACGAGTTGTTTTAACAATTAAACAAAAATTGCAGGTGTTAAATAAACTGGAATGTTGACAGTGATTGCTAGGGCCAATGAAAAATGGTAAATAAAAAAGGCCCATTTCGGTGAATAAAAAGAGTTATTTCGGTGCCAAATTTCGGTGAAAAAAAAATTGTTTAGTTAGAAAAAATAACTATTTCGTCATTATAATTTTATACACATGTATATGTTTGATGGAATAATTGTTTTATTTGGTCGAAATTTATCAAAAACAATGTTTTGAAGTACATTCACATCTAAAATTTAGCACGCTGCATTTGTAATTAAAATTCTCAAGATTACATACAAAAAAATCGGAAATTGATCATAAACGTTAGTGGCTCAAGTCCATTTTGACTACCTATCTCTGAAAATCAGCTATTATACGTTTCCTGCAAACTAGTCCCCACCAAAACACTGTACTTATTCAACAGTACAGAGTATTGTTTTTTTTTGTTTACTTTTTCACCGCCTCAACTGCGTGTGCGGTATTTGTTCATGTATATGCTGGCACTCTTGGCCGGCATTTATTTTCGTGCATTGCCGTGACAACTACGAAAATAAATAGTCGCCTCGGCTAGGACGCCCAAATACAATTAACATTTTGAAAGTTATGATTTGATTGGCTAATATGGAAGTGACGCTATTTTTCTGGACTGCTTTTGGCCGATTCAGAGAAAGGAACAAAGATTGAGTTAAGGCCTATCGACGATTGCGTCACCAGACTCATTTGCGGTCGGCAAAATAATGTCATTTTTGCCGTTTTATGGCCTTCTACGTCTCGTAGGAACGTGTGCGACGACGGAGACTGAGTAGGCGTACGTCTGGATGTAATAATTTTCATTCGTGAAATATATGGTTCTAGAGTAACTTGACGCTTAGTTCCAGAACCCGATGCTTTGTTCACCTTGTGCGATGCTCGAAATTTACAGTGTTTTCACACGTGTATTTTATTTTCCAGTCGACTTGCACATTACAGAACTAGCACATCATGATGCCTTTTTCTTTACTGATTACGTAAAATCCTTCAGCTCTTTCGAAAACACAACTTTCGGCATTTTATACGTTTATCCAGTGACCACGGTAATATGACCAAAATGACACAAAAACTTTCAACGGAAAACGATCATAGATGCGGAAGAGAGACATATTGCATCCACTCGGAAATAAAGAACTTAAACTCGACAGACACGCACTCGTGAAAACAAAATCATAGAACATTTCGACACTCGTAACTACCAACGCCATCTGTGATTTGTCCACCAGTAGCTAAAGTGATAATGTTTATTGCCACGCTCTACTCTATGGGTGCTAGAGAAAAACAAAAGCAAAGATGGCGTCTCACATAAAACCTCTTGGAATAATAAACGTTTTGTGCAAGTTCCAGAATGATTCAACGTGATTTTTCGCGATAAAAAAGGTTAATTTCGCGCGAATATCGCGATTTCGTCATATTTCGTGAAAAACTACGGATTTCGCGCATCACAGCAAATTTCGTTAAAACGAAATGCAGTATATTAACGTATTATAACTACCATGTAAGGTTATTTGTATTACACATCATGTGCAAGTGATTTTTTTAAAATTTCGCGATTTCGTCATTAACGAAATTTGACTACCCCTAGTGATTGCATCACTGAATGGTTTGAAGTGGACTGTACTCTGCCAGGCTACAAGTTCTCTAATCTCTGGATTCCTTATAAGCGTATTACACACTCAGCAACTCTGGAATGGGCTGATAATATAATTAAATTAATTTAATTTAGAGCAGGAAGATGATACACTATTTTCAGACAAACTTACCTTAAGAAAAATTCGTAGCGCTATTAGAAGAAAAGAAAGTACATCGCAAAAACAAAAGTCTATTACACATTTTTTTCAATCAAAGTAGCCTGTATTGTTTAGCGTACATAACAGCTGTACAGTAGAATGTACCCCTACTACACCTATGTACATGCATTTATGTTTACATATTTGCCAATTGTATTTGTGTAGGCCTAAAGAATTTTTGCGTGTTTAAGATGTGTGAGTATTTTTGCGTGTTTTTTAATGCTTTAAAATGTCTATAAATTAACATTCTATCTTTCCTCAATTCTTGTTTACATTACATATTCATATGCACATACCGACATACGTATACGACCATACAAATTTATTTAAACATACTCAATACAAACATGTGGGCTAATAGGCCGAGATTTTTTCGCCTGAAGCATTTTACTCAAATGCACTCGACTGTACCTCATTTCTTATTCTAAACGGCCGGAAAGTCAACAAAAAATTGCCGTGTGTGCACCAAACGTAAGTAAAATTAAAGTCTATGTAATGATTATTTGACAGTAATGAGATGTGAAAGTGCATTATGTATCTACCCCACACAGTTTGTTCGTTTGTTTTATTGCATCTGTTATATTTTTTTCTTACATAACTAGTACAAAGATATTGAACAATTGCATAAATTAGAATGTACAATTTCATATAACGATATACTAATACTGTACGTATGTATACTGGCACATAATAGTACATAAGTTAGTAGTATTATTCACTGTAACACATTACCGTACTTCCGATTGCCCTCCGCCGTGGCCGTGGTCGTTTACATGATAAGTGGGGTGGGGACTGTCCGTTTTGTTTACATTGCACAGTAAAAAAAATGGTTAGTGTGTGCGTGCGTGCGTGCGTGTGCGTGCGCGTGGGTGCGTGCGTGTGTGTGTTTGTGTGTGTGTGTATATATATATATAGAGAGAGAGAGAGAGAGTTCATCATGTAAGATAATATGGTACACTGCATGATTCAGTGTTGCATATTTTATTGTATGCTATACCCAAAATTATAGTACTGGTTGGCAGATTTTTACAGTGGGGCTGGAGCGGCAGTGGAATGCAGAGATGATATATTTATTTCATTTTCAGCATTTGAAAAATTATATCTTTTACTTAGTAACAGTTTTATTATTACAACTGTTAGATTTTCAAAAAGACATTTTTAAAGCACTGTGGCTTTTGTATGGCAGAAACTGCCTTCAAACAGGAAGAAAAAAGATAAACAAATATCTTGGTTGGCCCAATGCTGATTCAGGTCTCAAAACAAAAACTTCCTTTGTTCTGTCCATTTGTCCTCGCCCCAAAAGCCTTCAAGGCCACAAGCCTGGACCTTTACAATGTCTCTCTCCTTCCTCCAGCACTGACTGGCCGAAATTTTTTCATCACTCCCACTCTCTTCTCCAATATATATATTTTTCTTCAAATGTCCTTCTGACAGCCTCAGCACTTCCATGCCAGTCAACCGAATTTTTCCCAGCCACAGATTTTAAAGCCAAACAACTCAGTGACAATAATAATTCCAGTATTCTGAGGGGTTAGGTTTTGCAAGACCATGGATCCTTTCATTATTCCATGGATATAAATATCTACTCATTTTTATTAAATATATGTATTAAATAAGTATTGAAGTTAGCTTCTTTGCAAATATTTTGTTGTAAGTAGGGTATGAGTGGGATTAATTAAAAAAAAATATTTTTGCAACTAGTGATGAGAAACAAATGTGCTACTTGGGGCTAGATGGCTTGTTTGAGGTAAAATTATGCTGATGAATCATGTTAAACAAACACACCATTTATTTGGGCATACTGTGTCTTTGTTGTGACTTTAAAATGTGTGGAGGTTAACTTAAAACTGAGAACTGAGAACCAATTTTTAAGAACCAGAACCGTACAGAGAACTGGGGAAAAAAAATAGAACTGACAAATCACTCACCTAAGGTAACTAAAATATTTAATTGGTTAAGGATTAATGCTGTCGATCAAAATAACTTTGCAATTACAAATAACTCATGTTTTTAAACAAATTTTGAAACACATAAAAGGTTTTGTGAGTCATCCTTAGAAGATAGACATATGCTATCGTGGAATTTTCTGTAGGCCTTTTTAAGACCTACAATTCTGTTGTACATTATTAATAATAATTAATTGAATGTATCAGTCATGTTTTATTCAGCATAAGCAATTTGAGTGCCCTAAAAGCATTGTTTTTACAACTTGATTACATAACATTGAGATTCTCTACTATATTTAAATTTAATATGAGTGTATTATGCACATAAATCTTTCTCAAGAAATTCTCTACTTGATGGTGAAAACAGCCTCAAAATTCACTGAATTCATTGTTTAGTTTAGAATAAGAAAGGGAATAAACAGACAAATGTGGATAGTGACTTTTTTTAATACTATGTATAGATGGTATTTGTTTGATAATTTGGAAGAGTTTTCATGGCATATCATTTTCTTGTGGTGGTGCCTAAAAAAATGTTATTGGTATTTTTACTGTCTGTTGTAATTTGGTCAAATGCATTTAAGTAAATGTTTACACAGTTCATTCCTATGTTTTATTATTACAAAAATATAATACTTAAAAATTGGCTTAAAAAATTAGGAATACATTATTTTATGTGTAATACCTTACAGTTCAATCTCACTAAATTGTATCTAAAATATATCAATGTTATGAATGTACTAAGTTGAACTGTTATTTAAATGTAAAACATTTTTATAGATATCAAAATACTTCTATACATTATGGTGTTGCCATTTGCCTGACCTGTGGTTGTTCTCGATGTTGGCAGGACTGCTAGAAAGTATGCTGCAGAAACAGAGGCACCATGTGACAGCCACACCACCTCCTTCCCCTACGCATGGGCAACCCAATGCTTCGTCTCCTGTACACACAGGTATAATTTCCCACTCTACACCCTTTTGAAATTCATTCATCTGTCTTGTGAACAAAAAAAAAATTGCAGTGTTATAACTAGAGGCAACAATATATGGTGAATAGAAATACAACCAAAATAACAGCAAAATTAAGTCAATTCAATGCCAAACACCAAAATGGAAGTCAGTACACCGCCAAACACTGAAATGAAGTCAATAACACCAAAATGTAGCTATATTCACCTCAATTACCTCATTATAGCTATTAAACTATACAACTCATTTCATAAATCTTTTAGGTTTTTATTTAAAACATAAAATTTTATGTACAAAGTAAAAAAAATAATTGCTATTAGTTTTTTCAAAGTAAAATAAATAAAAGCAGTCTATAGCTGATTATATACAGTCATGGGTAAAGGCCAATAGAGAAATATCGCAAGAAAATGTACATCTATAAAGATTTTGGGCTTTTAAAATTGCAATTTTATAATAAAATGTTTTAGTTGCAGAATTTTGTTTATCTTACTTTCATCAATATATTATGTTGTAGTATTGTTTAATCTTATCTTAATATATTTAAATCCAGTGTCCTGATGTTTGTTTGGTATTTATGTGTAATTTTTTCCAACTTGAGAGATAGGATAGTTTTTATTTCGATTAATGGTCTTAATAATTTATAATTAATAATAAACTGATTATCAATGTTGATTGGTGTTATTAATCGTAAGTTTCATAAGTCTCAAACAGATGGTGCCTTAAATCAGTTTTTTACAGACAACTGTTGTACTGTCTGACATAAATATCTCATAGATGGCGCTACGTTTCAATTCAAATTTTATTTTTCTCCATGTTGTGCACATTTTCGTTGATCAATGTATGTACTACGTAACCTCGCTTTTTTTGTATTATTATTGATTTTATTCTCACGTGTTTACAATTATTTATATCTATCTTCAGCTGTCAATCTACAGATATAATAATAAAAGAAATAATATTAGATAGAGAATCAGAGTTCATCAAATTTGTAAGTATTAATTAATTATACCTTTCCTGCAAATTTTATGATCTAAGTTTATAAAAATTACAAAAATATCTATGTATTAAGTGCTTGCATTTTATTTTCTCATTTTGATTGAATTTTTACTAACTTATTATTATTTTCAGTAAAATGCCACCAATAAAATCTAATCTCAACAATGCCCGGACCAAAAATATTGTACACCGATTGGCGCTTCATTAAACTTTAACTGTGATTTATTATAGTTAGAACTAATCAGAGTATTTATTAATAAAATGAACTGTGATTTATTATAAGTAAAGCTAATCAGAGTATTTTAATAATAAAATAGAATTGAAAATGTTATGTTAATCTGTGTTAAATTTTGTCTTTTAAATCCTTTCTAAATCACTCAGCCACAGCAACGCTTGGCCGGGTCTGCTAGTGTACTTCTATGATGTGTCTTACTACCATTTGTTTATTTGTTTTATTTTATTTTATTTTAATTAGTCACATGCCCACCAACAGCCTAGGCTTTAGCGGTAGGCACTTCACAAAGCAGTTTATCAATGTAGTTGTGCTTGAAATGTACTTATTAGTACATGTGTTTTAATTTTTAATGACAAAGACTAAACCCTTTATTTATAATGAAGAAATTTGCATTTTTATAAAACCATAAAATCTTGGCTCTAATTTATAACGGTTCGTTATATACAAAAATAAAAAGATGTTAAGTGCCAATTGTAGTTTTTGTTTTAATTTTTAAAATAGAATGTTGCACAGCACAGACGGAATCCAATCACTTTCCAAATTTTTCTCACTCATTCAACTCGTACATCCGCCTGTCGAGAATTGCTCGCAGCTCGGGCGATGAGAATTAACGAAAAATAACTTAGGTTAAGTCCTTCAGTAACATCTAACTGTACGTACACGAAATCAGTGCGGCCTCAAACATTTCGCCATGAGCCAAACGCCAACGTCGGTAGCCACAATTTCTAATTAAAAATGTCCAAAAACAACAAATGATTAAATTACTATCTTTGGAATGGCTCTAGCTACCGACGTTAAATTTATCCTCCTCAATTACTACATATTTTGTGAGAAGCCACCGAACGCGCCCTCCTGGTGCAGCGATCGACAGACGACTGGTGAAATCATGGCACTGGTTCCCATGCAGGAAGGGCAGTCACATGACCTCACCGACCAATCACATACACTCTTCATTCACACTAACAATTACAAGACAATCAGAACACAGAACATATACACTGAAAACCATTTCCACACATAGAAACAGGGGATTCACTTTCTCCTTCTCTCTCCAACACTGTGGGAGAGTAGTTCTCCTCCAGTTCCCACGCAGTGACGAGATATCGTTTCTGTCCCTCTCTCGGTGGGGAATCACCGTTTCTATCTCACTCGCATTCATAGGTCTCATATATCTGCCTCTTTCTAATACATCCCATACCAAATCCATTGTTCTAGAACATTAAGTAATCACAATCATAATACAAATTACTTGACAAAATTAAACTTATTTAGAAAAACCTGAAAAAGTAGGCCAAAACAGGCAAAAAACCATTACGACGACTTATTTGTGAACAATTACATAAAAAATAGTAATGATTTAAAATGTCTGTTAAAATACAAAGTACCCTCTTAAAACACACAGCAAGTGCAAATATATCAACCCTAAAATACATAAAAACGGTAAAAACATTCTTAGCAAGACTTTTTAAGAAATGTTTACATGCATGAAAATCGTTTAAAAGAAAAATATTTAGCTAGGAGGGCAGGGGTCTTGCAACGTTACAAGTTATAACATAAATGTCAACTTTTTCTTTATAATAAGTTTTGTAAAGTAGGGTTATGAATTTAAAAAAAAAAAATTTAAAAAAATAATAATTTGCATTTTAAATTTAATAATAATACATACAGCTTAAAATAATCTAGCAAACACCCAAACACTAATAATTTACAGAATTACCCACCATTTGTTTCCATGCTGAAGGAGAAAACAGAGCACTAATCAAAGTAGTGCTAATCAAATGTGGTTTTTCCACAAGAGTGTGTGTTAATCAAAATAATTTCTAATTTGTTTTCCATTTAGGTAAGTGTACTTGCTGAAAAACATCTTAATCGACACCACTCCCATTAAAATCAGTTTACAGTGCTAATGTATGTCTAAATACATGAGAAGTACTTTTAAATAAACGTTGAGTAATATTTTGAGATCAAACAACCTAAAATTAAATTTAAAAAAATCATGGGCCACATTGTTTACATAATAGGGCGTGGGCATAACATTCCTAAGATGCTCTAACAACATTTCTGAGTTATGAAATAGTAATTTTATTAATAGAGGAGATATATTTAAATTCTAGTAATTCCAGACTGTTTACTAAATGTGTATCTGTCATGATTTGCCACTAGTGCATTCCAGTAGGCACAAGGTAAATAGCCCTGAAAGCTTCTGGCATTTCTCTCCAGAGCTGCTGCTGACATACAAGATGGCGTAGTACACACAAGTGCTGAACACACTGGCTATCGTTGGAGATAAATACGTAATAAAGGAAGTGAATACTGTTAAGGGAAAAGCAAAATATTGCTTGTTGATTTGTCACATTACTTTGTTGCATTTTATTTAATGCTACACAAGTGCTGTAGCCTTTGTGCGAGTACAGAAAATAAAATCTACATAAAAGAATAAAGTGCTTTTTTGAAATCTATAACCACGTTACTTCAAATCATGCCGTAATTTATTGGTGTTGTTACGTCAAAACAGAGCTACTTCAAGGAGCGGGTGTATATCATATCCATTATTCTTTAGCTCTTGTACAAATTAGTGTATGCTGGTATCACTAACTGGTTTATTCTCTATGTTTAGGAATGCTAAAAGCTTTCCTTACAGCATTGTAACGGCCCACTGCCCAGTTTCGATGCTGCTCAGTAAATCGAGTTACCTTCAGCTTAAACCCAGCAAAATAAACCATTGTGTGACTCGCTGGTGTAAGAACAGCGCAGACTGAAAATAAACAACAAATGGATTACCCAAAATGGCAGAAAGTTAACAGTGGCTTATAAGACTAAGAACTTGCAGCTGATAGCTATGTATTGCCTGTTCTGAAAACATTTTGAACTTCCCAGCGTGTGCTACAGGCTCATGTATTTACAATTCAAAAAACTCACATCAGTTTTCAGGGCGTGTAAATACTGTTAGATGTTGAATGAGATGTTCATTGTCAGCAATAAGAGAAATATAAGATGCAATATTTGTATGTGACAGCTATAATAATAACCTGAATTGTTTTTATTATTTTATTGAAACCACTAGCATTAAAGTTCCTTCTTTCAACAATCATCAGAATCCTTTACTATGTCTTTTCAGTAATACTCATGATAGTGTATGTAGAATCATCAGTTACTTTAATAAGTATGACAGTCTTTTTTTTTTTCTTTTTCTATTGGATAATTAAAAAAAAAAAAACATTAAAAAAATATTTCTCAACTCATTACAAACCTAAGTAAAATGTTGTCTCTAACTGCTAGGTAAAAACTATAATAACCTATTATTGAAACATGGGCTGTGTTGTTTAACCTGTTTGTCTAGTGACATGTTTTTTTGTTTGTATATTTTTCTTTTATATATTACCATATTATTTGCTTTTTGACATATGTATTCCTTTTATGTGTTTATATCTTATCATTCCTATATCTTGTCATATAGTGAATGTACTGTCTTCTTTGTGTAATTATTTTGTAGTTTTTTGTCTGTTTTTTGTAATTCCCACCACAAAGGTTTTCCACATGTTGGTGGGCATGTTACAATGTTATAAATAAATAAATTTGGACTCTTATTGGTATTTATAAATGGCGCAGCTTACATGTAGTAAAAAACTGTAGTTGATTTCTTTTAACTGTGAGAAGCCTGTTTGTGTTGAGACGGCTACGGTTACAGAGTAGTATGTGGTTCCTAGGCTCGCTGCTCAGCTCCATGCTGGAGGCTCCCAAGAGCGGGGTCAGCGTGGGTGGAGTGCTGGACGTAGACAGCGAAGCCATGTGCTGCCTGGCGCTGCGTGCCCTCACGCACCTCTTCATGTGGGTGCCCATCAACAGCGGCATCATCACGCCAGCCCTCGTGGCGGCCATCTTCCGGCTGGCAACCGTCTCTCCGGTACATGCCAGGTTCACCTCTCTCACCTTTGTTTTCAACTACAGATGGCCGAAACTGTGAAGTTCAAGTAGCAACCTCTTATTGTTACAGTTTCGTATACCTACCTGTGAAAAATACCTCTTATTTTTTATGGTTTATGATCGGGAATGGTACACAATTCTTGTATTGATTTCTTGCTTATTGGTTATTGAGTATTATAAAATTCTACATTTATTCATTTAAAAAAAGGACAATAAATTAGCTTTTCGTTTTTAGGCACTAGGTGAAGCAGTATTATTTCTAGCCCAAAAACTGTGATTATTAAGTTTTCCTTAAAATAGTTTGTGGTGTTTTCGAGGATTGTTCATATTTTATATATTTAGCTGGTTTTGGCACATAGGTACTAACATGCCTGAAATTGAAATAAAAAAATCACAGTTCATTATTCCAATCACATACTACCAGTTTCATACCTTTGTTGCGGGTACAAGTAAAAAATAGTAGGTAATAAATAGTTCACTCATACTATGCTGTGAAATTTGTAAAAAATTACTGTTAAAAATATTTTGCTTGTACCACCTAAGCTTTCCATATTTTTAATTCCCATTATGGAGTCAAATATTAATTCTGTGGGGACTTGTGTACATTTTTGCTTAATCAACCAATTATTTTACTATTCTCTTAAAATTTTAATAACTTAAAAAATATTTGTGTACAAACTCAGTCTGACAGAGACTACTGGGTTTTATGAATGTCGGAATTCTTTGCTTTATTTTATTTAAGATATTTTGACGTCGACCCAAGTGTCTCCTCGGCTCCTTCAGGCCGTTATGCCTTGTCAACGTCCTCCATTGTGTCCCCAGTGGAGTGCGACGGCCAGGGACGCACCCGCGTGCGCCCTAGCGGGCTAATGAGCAAATTGTGCAAGAGTTGATTTTGTGTTTTTGTATATATTTATTGTGTATAATTTATTAACTCTGTAAACTTGTTGTAATTAATGTTTCGTGTTCGTTAACTGTGATTATTCTGTGTTTCTGCAAGGATGTAGTATGTAATTGCAGCCTGGCGCGCCGCGAGATGGAGCTCTCTCCCACGCCGGCCGATTTCCCCTCCCCGCAACCCGCGGGCGCCGGCCCGCGGGCTAGCGGGGAGAGTCAGTCGTGTTCAGGGCTCGAACTAGGACGGTCGAGTACGCCGCTCCGCGCTGCTTGCGAGGCGCGTACCCGGAGCTCGTAGCCACTTTTCGTTTTGCAGTTCACGAGTACGGCAGTCAAGCTGCCTCCGCGAGTCATTCGCCGCGTTACGGAGTTTACGAGTCGTCTAGTGACATTACCAGCTGAGTACGGCAGTCAAGCTGCCTCCGTGAGTCAATCGCCGCGTTACGGAGTTTACGAGTCGTCTACTGACGTTACCAGCCGAGTACGGCAGTCAAGCTGCCTCTGCGAGTCATTCGCCGCGTTACTGAGTTTACGAGTCTCTGAGAGACGTTAATCACAGAGAATTCCGGATCATACGTTACGTAACAGGGCGCACGCGCACAGCGCTTCTTCGTGGTGTAACTTAACGGGACTAATATTACGTGTAAGCAGCATCAGTGCCGGGACGTCATAGCGGACCTTACGGTGTTACGTGAGTCTGGGTCGCCGTGGGAGGGGAGCTGGTTCCGCGGTGATTTCGCCAGGCTGCGGCAGGGTCATAAACCGTTAATAAAAGGGGCTCGTGAAAACCGTCAACACCGAATCGTTATTGGAACAATTTACCAATATTCCTCTCCACCTAACTCCTCCCTCCAGGTCCCGCAGTTCCCGGTCCCGGCCACGTTGGCCTGGACCCACTCTCCGCAGAGCAGTACGGGCATAACTGAACATTCACGCAAGCAGGGAACCGGGGGCCTCAAGCCGAGGGACGTCAATATATATTAGATAAAGTAGCTTTCATAACTGCAGTTGCCCTGTTTAATTACTGTAGTCATCTCCCAATTAGTCTGTGAGTGTCTTCCATATTCCTAAAGTGACTTTATCTTCTAATCATTCATTATGATTTAAATTGATGTTCTGCATCCACTCTTATGGCTTAGTTTTTGATTCAGTCCACTAGTTTTATAATGAATATTTATTCCAGAGTACTTTTAACAGTAGGTTTTTAAATATGACTTAGTTGAAAATTCCCTTCTCAGAGTTTTAAATGTAATAGCTAATAGGTATCAGAATATAGTACCTTGATAATTAAGTGTAAAATTAGTAAAAAGTCAATAATAGTACTTAATATTGAGATTGGGCTTTATTTGTGTTTTAGAAGTTTTGCCTTGTCACCGGTTTTTCCATGCAACAGCACATCATACAATCAAAAGTGATGTAGAATTTTGGTTTGGGGGAGGGGGGAAGTGGAAGAACCAATTTGCATGCTGTTTACTTCAAATTATTTCCTTTTATTGGTAGGAATACGTAGTAGATTTTTATAGTTACAGTCAAACCTCTCTGAAACGACCCCTCATGGTTCCGAGGAATAGGGTCGTAATAGAGGGGGGGTCGTAATAGATGTTTTCCGAAATTTTCAGTTGATTTCAACCCCCCCACCCCCCCACCCCTTCTCCACCCACTCCTAAACCGCTACTCGCTAAGAAACCAGCCGTACAATGGCAGGATGCTGTCACTCACAATGCTAGACGGCTTTGCTTTAAACCCACTTCAACCTTCATGACAAGTCCGTCGCCCTACAGGCCACATCTAAAGAAAATATGTCATCATAAGACAGTTTATTTTTACTGGTTAGTTTACATGTAGGTTTTCTGTTTGCTGTAGTTAAATACACTAGAACCCCGATGTCACGAACCCCGGATTTAACGAAGCAGTGATTTTACGAATACATTCTCGGGAACCGTCAAAAAATTGGACATTTTGACCAAAATGTGAAAATCAGAAAAAAAAATTAAAAAAAAAAAATTAAACGAAAGATCATTAAAATCTGTTTATTTTAACACACAGCGTATTTTTGTGTCGGCTTTAATATTTCCAATAATGTTCATGTAAGAATAACAAAAAAAATAATGGGAAATTTCCTTTAAAATTATGGCAGCGGTAGGTTCTGCAACGCGAGTGGGCGCACACTAAGCTCGCCCCGCTGGCTGGCAGCAGCGGCTTCATGACGCATAAGCTCACCCCTCCCTCCCCTCGTTAACATTCTTCAAGGCTAGCTCATCCCTCCCAGACACACAAACCATGTAGAAGTGTCCTCCCTTATAACACCCCAACTTTGCTCTCCTTTGAAAAACTTTCAGTGATAAAATGCTCATTTCACCCTCCCTTCTCCCATAAAATTGGGCTATTATGAATGGGGTACTAAAGCGGTGAGGAAGGGGTAAGATCGTTGAAAATATTTTCGGACCCCTCCCTCCCCACCAAACACGTCCAAAAAAAAGTACAGTAGAACCCTGTTATAATGTTCCTGCATATAATGTTTTCCTGCTTATAATGTCATATTTTTAAAGTCCCAATATTTCCCCCATAAGGACAATGTATTTATTTCCTGCATATAATGTTCATAAATAGTGTATTTTCCTGCTTATAATGTTTGCTTTCTAACATTCAATAAATGGGGAAAAAATGTTTTAAAACCAAATTATTCCAACAGTTACGATAAAAAGTTTCCTTTATGTATTTTTATGTTTACAATCACTACCATACAATACATGAAGTTTGTTAAAATACAATTTTATGCAATATACTGCTGAAGGTACACAATGTTCATAGTTACGTGTCAGTTGGCACCCTTAGTCAACTCTTCTCTTCCTTGCCATTCCAGTGGGTATTCAGATGCACGTACATAGTCTTACGATATTTAAGTCGCCAACCATTGAGCGAGGGCATAACTAAAAGTGTTTTCTATTGCTTACAAATATATATTTTTTCATTCATACGTAGGAATACCAAAATTAAACATTTTCAGGTGGCGAAGGAGTAGACGTTCTCACTCTTAATGTTGTCATCATGAATCGTGAGAAAATTTTACAAAAAATGTGGTGGTGTATCTTTAAAGACAAAAAAAATTTAACCAGGGAACAAGACGAAGTTGAAAAATAGTTGGCTTGTTTCAGAAAATTCATGTATCAAGTATACTATCTTTGGTTTTAACATTAAAGTTGTTTACATAGCTTGGTGAGTCCATTGGTACAAAGCTCGAACATTTTTAAGTGCTAAATTGAGATTTCCTGCTTATAACGTTTTCCTGATTATAATGTTTTTTTCTTGTGCTCCCTTGAAAAACATTATAACAGGGTTCTACTGTATGTCAAAATATGTCACTTTTCACACCAAGTTCGAGTTCAGTCATCTCTGGCAAGGAATTTACAAGCTTTCAAACTTAAATATAAATGTATTTTATTAGCAAGGGTCTTATGAAAAGGAATATACCAAATAAAATCCAGCTGCTGTCACCAAACAAAGCATAAAACGGCCCAATGCGTGGCCGCTTCGTTATTGCTCGCGCGAGAGGCGAGACGTGGAATGTTAGAAGAAAGATAAATGCAGGGGAGACATACGGCAACCAGTGTTTCCTGCGTGGGGAATAAGTGGCGTAGCCTTTTTTTTATGCTGGGTGAAGCGACTCTTTTTCTGTCAACCCACGGGAAAAGATAATTGCTTGAGCTGTCAAATAAACATTGCTGGGGCAGTTAAAACAAGTCGAGGCAGGTGTGCATCCAGTCGGTCGCTGTGTATATCTACTCGAAAAACATAACATCTCAATTCATAACAAGATTCCTTATAACCTACACTTATTGCCGGATGTTTTCAGCCTGATCCATGCAAGTTCTTTAGCCACGTTTTGAATGAAAACAACTGGCGGGCCTGTGTTGTGCCCTGTTTTGCGGACACATAAAGCTTTTATCAATTTGCTGACAGTTTTAATAAATTTTTACTCTTGTTAAAATGAAGCAGATAACGTGATTGTTAACAACTACAAGCAGCATCCGAGATCGGCCGCAGCGCACGGTACGGGGAGAGGGTGAGCAAGGGCGCAAAAAGCTAAACGTAAACAGTTTGCCACGAAAACTTTATCTGCACCCTGCCAGCAAAGGAACGTGGAATGGGGGTTGTCAAGTGCTGACAGCGGTCGATAGGAAGTGGTATCTATTTTTAGATATGCGCTGTCTTCAGCAGTACAGCACTCTGCAAGAGAAATGCAGTAACACGCTACTCACCACAAGAAACTTATTTTCTGTCCGATTTTCGGAAATTTTTTCACGGTTCCTCGAAATCGGGTTGTAATAGAGAGGTGGTCGCAATAAATGGGGTCGCAACATAAAGGTTTTACTGTATTTTTGGATTCTGGGGGGTGGATATAACTTCCTCTCCCCCCTTCCTGCTTCTTCATACAGCGAAAGGTCTGTAATCCGGTATTTTCGGTACGATGGCCATGAAAGGATTAATAATTTTGGCCGGATTATCGCTTCTGGTAGGTCCAGGTAGGCGCCTTTATGACAGTAGCTGAATTTGCAGAAGAGGAATCATGACTAACTGCGCATGCGTGCCACAGGACTATGGGCGGGAGGAGAACCACAACGTGCGCACGCTGGCGATGGCGGCCATTAATGAGCTGCTGTACAAGAACTGCGTGCCGTCGTCGTGCGCGGACTTCGTGCTCAGCCTGCTTCAGCAGGCCATGCTGCTGCTACATCACTGGCTGCAGGCTCCGCCCACCAGCGAGGCTTCCTGCACGTGCGTAGCCCTGCTTGTTGAAACATGCCAGTGTTGCCACAGGTCTAGAAAACTGGAAAAAGTCAGGGAAATTAAAATAGTCAAGGAATGCCGTGAAAAGTCATGGAAATCACAACATATTTCTGGAATTTCTTTGTATTCTAACAAAAGTGAAATGGAAAATATAACTTTCGTTGACATTTAGGCACCTCAAAAAATTTGAAA
Source organism: Bacillus rossius redtenbacheri (assembly GCF_032445375.1). NCBI lineage: Eukaryota > Metazoa > Arthropoda > Insecta > Phasmatodea > Bacillidae > Bacillus > Bacillus rossius. The sequence goes on from NC_086332.1 coordinate 68,467,004, forward strand.
ACGTTTAATTACACAAAATTTGGTTGATTTTCCTTTGTTTCATGAATTCTCAGGCTCTTTACTGTAAACACATACATAGTTAAACAAGGAAAAAAAGCATTTACGTGTGTTGACATACAAGTTCAATAGCATTAGCTCATTATTTTCAGATAAATCAATAGTAATCGTTTGCAAACCCGTATTTTGATCTCAAACTGCGTTAATTTACGGGTCCGTTTATTTTGATGAGCCTGTAACATCAATAATCCAGCTTGCAATTAATTAAAAATATTCAGTATTAATAGACATAAAGTTACAAAGATTTATTAAAAAATAGCAGAATAATTAATTACAATAGAGTCCTGCTAATCTGAACCCCACTAATCCGAAAATCTGCCTAATCCAAACAGGGCTAGGACAAAAAAATATTAATTTTTATAACATGTAAGAACTAGGAAAAGTAAAGAACATTTTGTTTTTTCAAGTAATGTTGTACGTTTATTAATATGTACATAAGAAACTTATAATTTATCTATTTCACTGTCTAACTTAAAAGAGAAATAATAGGTAGAGAGGGTGAAAAATCGTAAAAACGATATAGCCGCGAATTAATGCGATTCGTTAATTACTTGCGATTAAATGCGAAAATCCCCTATTCCTGCGAATTGACACTAAAAGCGTCTCGTAAACACTTTGCCGGGCAAAACTAACATAAAAAAAAAATTTTCAATAATTTTTCATGGAAAATTTGACATTTTAAATGTTACTTTTTCACGTACATGTAATCAAACCCTAATATTTACTCTAGAAACAAACCACGCCACCATGTTGCCAAAGAATTGCTGCCAACACTTTTTTCGGCATTGTCAACAACTTTACAAACAATACGAGAGAAATAAAATATGGCCGCGGTATATTCTCTCTATGAAATTATCGAAGTTACTGCGAACGAGTAGTGTCGTTGAATCTCGTAGGCAACGGTACTACGTCGTTCGATATATCGATTGACGATTCTCGATGTATTTCCATAGCGCCATTTGCTACAGTACACATACGGTGCAGCTTATCTATGCGGTGCAGTAAATCTTTGCTTTGTTTTTACCGTTGGTTTTTACGCTGTTTGTCAACAAAGTGTAGTTTGTGCGGATTTTTGATAAAGTGCTCACATTTTACCATACAGTAATTGTTTTTACGTCTTTATGATGATATGGGGCGGACCAAGTCCGTTTCCGTACATTCGCGCGCATCGGAATATAAGGGCCATCATTTTTATGTTATCGATACGAATATTTTGATGTGCAAGCCGTGCAACCTTCGCATAAACTGGGAGAAAAAGTATACGTCGGAAAAACATATTAAAACATCGGGTCACATTGACAGACTCGAGCAATTTTCTGAGCAAGATAACAGGAAATGACAGGCAACATTAACAACCACACTGCATAACCAAAAAAAAGCAAAAATTGAGAAATAGGAATTTATTGAAGAGACTGAAAATGTTTCTCAAGGCTAATATCCCTCTTAGAAAAATCGATGATCCAGCTGTAAGGGAATACATCAACAAGTACATTCCTGGTTCTGGGGACATACCCCAAGCATCTACACTGAGAAAAAATTATGTCCCTGTGGTTGGTGAAGCGCTTATAAAATTCTATAATATTGGTAATAAATGCTATAAAAATGCTACAAGTAAATATTTAAATGCTATAAATGACCAGAATAAATGCTATTTTTCACCCTCTCTAATAATAGGATTACGTACATAGTACTTAAATACATATGTACGTATTGAACGTTTTTGAATTTACTTACATACTATATTTAGAATTCATGTTCTGTACAGGATTGACACAAAACAAAATGTAAAAAAGCAAACCATTATCTAAGAGGCAAAGTTAGTCATCTTCCTTTGATGCAATGCACTAAATCGGCTTGAAGATGCAATGTTTCGCCAACGCAGCATAAAAATAACATCTGTTGGGGTTGCATCGGCATGTTGTTCGACGTAGCGCAAAGCCAGATCAAGGGCTTTGGCTGCAGCAGTATGAGAAACAACATCAGTCGGCACGTTCCCTTCCTCCTCACTGTCATCTACATCAAGATCAGTTGACGTTCCCTGCACAGCTGTTACAATATCTTCATCTGTGTATTCCTCGGGGCCACAGTTGTCAACGCACTCATCTGCATGTTCGCAACCTGGTACAATTTTTTCCATTAGTTGAAGAAGTTCAAACTTTTTTTTTGCTGGGGGGAAGACCGTTTGGACAAACTCTAAATCAGGCCAGAGATTTTTCCATGATTTCTGTGAAGATTCCTTTTGTGTTTTCTCCCAAGCTTCTGCTACCCAGTAAATGATATCTTTGATGGTGATTTTCTTGAGTTTATGCAAGATTGTCAGTTCTTCATTCTCTTCAAGCAGGCTACGAAGAAGCATTTTTCTGTAATTCTGTTTCAAAGCCTGCAAAACTCCTTGGTCCATTGGCTGCAAAATTGAAGTGACATTTGGTGGGAGAATAATGGCTTTGATATCACCGCAAACAAGTTGCATTTCTTCAGGATGTGACGGAGCATTGTCTAAGCACTAGGAGGCAATCTATTTTCTTTGTTAAAAGCCTTTACTTTTGGTACAAATTGTTTTTCAAACCAGTTTTGGAACAAGACACGATCCATCCAAGCTTTCTTTTGGTTTTTGTAAAATACAGGGAGATTGTTCATGTTCATGTTTTTAAAACAGCGTGGTTTTGCCGATTTGCCGATAACCATCAGTGGAAGCTTATTTGTGGCAGAAGCGTTGCAGCAGGCTAACACAGTTAGGCGTTGTTTATCCATTTTAAACCCTGGTGCAGATTGTTCCTCTTGTGATGCAAGACTTTTGGTAGGCAATGCTTTAAAGTCAAGTCCCGTTTCATCCGCATTATACACTTTCTGTGGCAAGTAGGAATAAATGATATCTTTGAACTCCTCAAGGTATTCAATAGCTGCTTTTTTGTTCGCTGACAGTTTCTCCCCAGTTATTGTAAGCTGCCTGATTCCATGTTGTTTCTTCCATCGGTCTAAGAAACCGCAACTAGACGTAATTGATGCGTCACCATCTATGAGCTTGTTCAATTGAAGTGCTTTTTCTTGAATCAGAGGGCCAGTGATAGGGATTCCTTTTTGTCTTTCTTGGGTAAACCATAAAAAAAGTGCTTCGTCCAATTTTTCGTATGAAGACACTGTCGTTTTGCTACGTTTTTCAATAATTTTTTTACTTGTGGTAGTACAAAAGTGCTAAATTTTACCTCTGTTCTTTTTCCAAACGGAAATGGTTGCTTTGCCGACACAGAATTCTTTCGATAACAGAGTGTCACTTTCACCTTTGTCAAGTCTTTTCAGCACTTCTAGTTTTTCTTTTAATGTACAGGTGTTATGTTTACGCTTGCTTGTCATGATGACCAACAGCAGGGACAAGCACAGAATGTAAAAAACCACACTACACACCGCTACAAGGGCTCACAAAACACAGGGCAAGTGCGCAGTAGCAGGTGACACAGCAGTAGCATGTGACGCACTGACTCTCTGATCATCATAGTTGTGAATGGAAGAGGAGAGAAAGGTGTAAGGAGAAGGGATGGAGGATGGGGGGCTTTGTTTACTCTGGTTGAAGGTCACTGCCCTTCCGCTAATACACACTCACGAACCACCCTTCATTTCGACATAATGTTTTCACGTAATGTAGGCTGTTGGATTTGTTAAACTCGGAATATTTGAAATTGCAGTTTAGGCTATGTGAGTAATTAAAAATATTATATGTTACTAAATATGTATGCTAAATAATAAAGGTGTGTTTTTCATCTAACCTTTCATGCATATTTGACATATCAGACACTAAATACACCTCAAAAAGACAATATATGGCATTATATGACAAAATTCCGCCTAATCCGAATTTTTGCTAATCCGAACAGGGTTCAGTCCCAATTAGTTTGGATTAGTGGGATTCTACTGTATATCATTTGCGATAAAAATTTTTGTCATGGTAAGGTGATCACTACCGAAATGTTTTCAAGGAAAATATATTTATGATTTCTGCTATGTTAGTAGAGACTGGATGCGTAGGTAAGGCATGTGTTAGAGGTGGATGAGATCCCAAAACTTGGGATAGAAGTTAGGAAAGAGACCATTCCCGAACTTCGGGAAAACAATTTTCTCATCGGGATAATACTTTGGGAAAAGAAATAGTGAAAACCTCCGGGAAACTTTTTTAAATATTATAAAAACATTATATGCTTACGTTTTTGTCACAATCTATGTCACATAACAATCAGAAACTTTGTACATGTATTACCAGACAATGCACAAAGAGATCACAAAAAACACACATAAGCCCTATATGTGAAACGTCATTTCAACACTTGTTCATAAACACATCTACTAAATAAAGTATTCAATGTGATCAAAAATATTTTAAATTAATTTATTACTTTTAAGGAACGTAAACATCTTTACCGTATCGTTAGATTATGTTAGAAAATGAAATTCACGAGAGCAGCAATGAACAATGTTGCCAAACATGTGACGTTCGAAATGACTCAAACGTCCTTTTTTTAACAAAGGAACCAAAATATGCCATCTTGGTTTCAGATATTTAAGCCATAATTTTCTGTTAGATTTTCAGAAATATCAGAGTGGTTTAAGTTTTTGCAGTTGATCATCATGAATGATCATAAGTAAACTACAGGAAATGAGAATGTGATTTAAAAGTTGATGTGATAATAGTTTACGGTAAATTTTATAAAATAAAAAACTTGTGGTTTTGAAATTTTGCATTCCGGTCAGTAGTTGCAAAGGTGATCTAAGAGTGACTTCAGCACCTATTTAGAAATTCTTCAAGAAATTATCTGATAACAGGATGCAATGAGTGCACTATAGCCCTTCAGTCCTTAAAACTGAGTATCATTCAACAGGAATGCACAGACATGCAATATAACATCTTTAAGTTAAAACTTTAAGATAAAAACTAGCAACAGAGGTTGCCAGTGAACGTGTTTTCTCTAGTGCTGGTGCAATATTCATATGGTTAATAACAAAATGAGTGAACATGTTGAAGAATTAGTATTTCTTCATGAAAATTTGCAGCAGAATAGGGAATAGGATGTTCGTTTTTATTTCCATTATGTGTTACTTACTATTTGTCCTTATGTATCAATATTTTTATTATAAACTTGAAATCATGGTTTATAGGATGGATGAGTTGGTTTATGAATGACATTTTAATAGTAGCTATTTTTTTTTCTGCATACGAAGTTACCATTGACATATTTACAATGCTTTTGCTCCCAATCCTGATCCCGAAAATCCAATATTTCATAACCGAATCCCGTCTCAAAGTAAAAATGCCTTTCCTATCCATCTATAGTGTTAATATTAAAATATATGACACAAACCGCACATGTTTTGATGCTGGTGAGGAATCAAAATGGCATTGGGAATCATTTAGAAATTCAAAACTAAAACATATTAGAAAAAATACACTATATGCTATGAAGTGTGGCAAGACACTACAAATCTGTAGGGGTGTAGGTATGGAGTAACTGATTTGTAAAACTAGCTTTCAAGATCAGATAACCTCAACTTGTGAAACGGGCAACCTCAGGTATACCCAAAATAAATAATTATAGTTTACATTATTTGTAATTGAAATTACATGAAAATTTGGTAATGTACTTGTTATTCTATTAAGTAGTTCCTACTTTAGTACTGTTGATTTTTCATTTTGACATAAAATTTTGCAGTTAGGTTAGGTTAGTTATAATAGGTAATTCATAACAAAACTTTTAAATGCAATTAAAGTATTTTTAATGTAGCTAACCTATGCCAACTGATTATTATATCACAGTAATTGTAATGTATTAAAGCTAACCCAACCACTCAACAGTGGTAAAAACTATTGGTAAACAACTTAAATGATTGGATATACATAGTGTCAGGGGTAAAAATGTAACCTAGAACTATTTTTAGAAAAGAGGCTTGCCTTCAGAATTACCAATAATTTTTTATAATAGGGTGAATTCTACAGCGTTAAAACACATAGTTGCTGTAAAAGACCTTTGCTAGTGTTTTCTTTCAAGAAAAGAGGTTTTATCATGTAATTATTAATTTAGTTTGTTATCCATATCTTTTAAGATTAAAATGGCACATTTGAACGGCACATACAACCTTCTTTTCCTGCAGAAAAAGCATCAACATCAAGTGGCATCGCAGGATGGTTTGTGTGTGAAAGGTCAGAGAAATTTGTCAGTTCAGGTCTGGAAAACTTGGAAAAGACAGGGAATTTTGGAATTACAAGCTTGTAGCAACTATGCATGAGCTTAGTTATTTTTCGTCCTTGTAAAATTTGTGCTATGTCACGTAACAAACTCATCTGCTGGATAGAAATCTAGGACCAATGTATGCACAAAATAAACTGCACTGAAAAATGTTGCAATTATGTATTCCTTTTCCTTTTCCTTTTTTTTATTTTCACAAATTTCTGTAAATTTTTGAAGCCAATAGGTTAGAAGTGGAAAGATTGAAGAGAGATTGTTGACAGAATACTTGTTTCTTATGAGGGAGTGGGTAGAGTCTAATTGATTAACAACTGGTAATTTTTTTTTACTCCAGTCTTTCAGTAATTGCCCAATTTTCTCGAATTGGAATCTGAAATTTGAATCCCAAAAAGTACTTTGCATATACCCATAAAATTTGAATTTAAGAAGACTCAAGGGTCCAAAATAAAATAATGTACAAGAAATGAAAAATATTAACTATAGTGTTGAAACATTTAACCCTTTAAATGTTTTAGTTATGAACTAAGTTTCCAGAATCAATATACAGTGTAAACTCTATATAACGACACTTAACGGACTGTGCATTTTTCGATGTTATAGAGAGTGGTCGTTAAATGGAGAGAAATAAAAGATATCATTTTACTATTCTATAATAATATGTATTTACTAATATAATATAGTACACATTTTACACACAAACATTAATATTCATACAAATAACAACACTTATTGGGTATAGTCTGTTATTTTTTCTTTGTTTTTCCATATTGTAGACATGGTAGAGCGGCTAAATCCAAAGCGTCTTCCAACATCACTGATCTTTTCTCCCGCCTCTATTGAGCGTATTAATAAACCTTTTTTGTCAATACACAAAGATTTTCGTTTACTTGCCATGTTCACAGTTCGAAAGTCTGTAAGCAACTGCGATAATGATAACGTGTAACAAATTGACAAAAATCTAGTGACCAAGGTAAACATATGCAAGTTCATCATACAAAAACAAAAGACAGAATTTCTTAGAATCTCCGGTACGTCAGTCGAAGTAAAAACGTGCTAGATAATACAACAACAAAACAGCAAACAAAAGAACGTACACAGCTGCAGTTCTTATCAACTTCGGCAACTTAGAAAGTACTGCTTAATGATTTATAATGTCGTATTGTTGTCGTTAAATAGAGTGAGCGTGACGCTATATAGAGTGTATTATTGTATAGAAAACAAGGTAAACCAACCAAAGTCAAGCAATTACGATGTTTTAAAGAGTTTGTCGTTAAATCGAGTGACGTTATAAAGAGTTTACACTGTATATTGTCACTTTATTCATATAATTACATGTTAAAAGTACTATATCTTGTGGAATGGTAACAGGATAGGTATGAAGAAAAAGTTGATCCAGATTTCCGAGGCTTTGTATGAGTGTTGTGGAATTTTTCATTTAATTTATTTCCTGTAAAATTATTCCTTGGATACTGAATCCTTCAAATACTAAGGATTTGATGGTATTTTAAGATTTGATTAGCCCATCCCTAATTACTATACAATGCCTTGTATAATTTTTTTATTTTATCGCTAGGAGCTTCTGTCACATTTGATCATGCTTATATGCTAATACAAAACCACTTTTTCTAATTGTGTTAAGTTTTTAAGTAAAGCTGTATTAAATGTCTAGAACATGATAGGTGTAACTGTTGTTGGCTTGCGATCTCTGTCACGGTGTGCAGTGACACTGCTGTGTTCCTCACAGTGACCTCTCCTGGCGCTGTGCGATCAGGCCGGTGTGGTGGTTTGCAGGTACGAGAGCAAGCTGATAGAGTTCCTGCAGCTGTTTGTGAACCTCCACCTGCATCGCTTGGAAGAGAAGCCCCAGTTCCCGGTGGCCACGTTTGCAGAACTGCTGCTGCGCTTCACCTTCCACGGGGACAGCTTGGAGCGGCTGCTGTCCTGCCTCGAGGTGTGGGAGACCTTCCTGCACCACCTCCAGGACAAGCCCTCCATCACGTCCCGGTGAGCTCCACCTCTCACAGCCCCACGGGTCCCTACTTTTTTGTGCCTGCCACTGCGGCCCCTCGGAGCTGTCTGGCAGAGTTCCCGCGGACTGGGAGAACTCTCAGAATTAAAAATTTGTCTTCAAAACCTGGAAAACACAAAGAAATTGACACAGTGCTAATTACCTCTGTGGTCATGACCACGTTCATGTGATGAGGGTCGTGTGTTTGATCACAGCACTTCGGCATGACTCAAATTTTGAACACTTGAGTTATTACCTAAGGGTCTGAGTACACCATGATCTTCGAGTTCCCAATACTTTGAGCCTCTGTACAAAACAGTGTGATGGTAAACTCTGTCAAACAAAACAAAACTTTACACAGTTCCAGTAACATCTAGGTTATTCACTTCCATTTGGAAGTACAGTAGAACTCCAATTACGTATCCGAACTCCGTCTATCCGAATCGCTGATATTCCGAATCACTTTCAGGATTCCAGATAAGATGGGAACGTAGGAACTTTATTGGGATGATGAGTCACCATCTCATAGTTCTATTATTCGCTGTCGTACGTCGCCAGGTGGCCGGCCTGGCCCACCTTTCACTGTTCTTTTGATGAGTCAGTCAGTATGTCATTTACCTGCTACTGTGACGGTACTCTTTCGTGCCGGTGCGTTGTTTTGTTTATGAATGTGTTTCGTCGTTCACCATGGCTTCTAAAAGAAAACGTGTTGTGTTATCATTAGCGGATAAACTAAAAATTATAGTGCAATCAGGTAAAGGAGTTATGGGTAAACAGTTGGCTGAGATGTACGGTGTTGGACAATCAACGATTTCAGACATTAAAAGGAGTAAACCTACACTTTTAAACTTCGTGTCAGTGCTTGAAAACGAAGATGGAAGTTCTTCAAGAAAATCAATGAAGGCAGCAACCAACAAAGATTTAGAAAATGCGGTTTTCAAGTGGTTTTTGCAGCATCGTTCTGTGGGAAACCCAATTTCAGGCCCAATTCTTTGTGAAAAAGCTTAGATCTTAGCTGAGAAGCTTGGTTGTTCATCCTTTAAAGCAAGTAACGGCTGGCTAAGAAATTTCAAGTCCAGGCACAGTATCCGTGAATTAGATTTAAGTGGCGAGAAGTTATCAGCAAACTCCAAAGCTGCAGAAGATTTTATTGAAAAATTTAAAGTTGTAGCAGACTCCTACAGTCCTGAGTTTTTGTACAATGAAACAGGTCTTGTTTGGAAAGCTCTGCCTAAAACCACTTTAGCATCTAAAAGGGAGTGTAGTGCTCCAGGACATAAAGTTAGTAAAGACCGTGTTACGGTGCTTAACTGTGCAAACTCTACAGGAAGCCATAAAATACCCCTTCTGTTGATAGGGAAGTCAAAAAGCCCAAGAGCATTTAAAAATGTGAAAAAGCTTCCCCTCTGTTATAAAAACCAACCCAAGGCTTCGATGACTGCAACATTGTTTACCGAGTGGTATGACGAAATTTTCATACCTGAAGTGAAAAAACACCAAAAATCTCTTGGAAAAGAAGGTAGTAAAGTGCTTTTGATGTTGATAATGCACCAACTCATCCCACCACAGAATGGTTGGAAAGAGGGAATGGCCAGTTTAAAGCTATTTTTTTACCGCCAAACGTCACAAGCTTGTTGCAACCAATGGACCAGCCTGTTATCGAAACCATGAAACGCCATTACAGAAGGCAACTTTTAAGGAAACTTTTGTTAGAGGGCGAAGACGAAGAGGGTGTGTGTGAAAACCACAAAAAAATAAATTTGAAAGATTGCGCTTACATGGTGGCGGAAGCTTGGAGCTTGGTTAAGCAAGTCACATTAAGACGTGCGTGGAACAAGTTTAAAGGCATAGAAGCTCAAGAAAAGGGAAGGGAAGAGACAGGAGAAGATGAGGATGACATGTCACTTGAGGAATTCAGAAAATTTCTTTTGAAAATTCCTGGATGTTAAGACGTTAGTGCTGAAGATACAGGAGAGTGGATGGTGTGTGATTCGTCAGACCCTGGGTTTCAAATTCTAAATGATGATGAACTTGTTGAAAGTGTCGAAGAAGATGACCTTAACGTCGAAGTTGAAGCAGACACGGTACCATCAGCTAGTGAAGCATTTGCCGGCCTTGAAACTGCGTTGCAGTGGATGGAGCGTCAGCCCGAGTGTGTCCACATGCAACTTCTCACTGTCAAGCGGATGTGCGACTTGGCTGCCTGAAAACAGATGAAGACACTCAAACAGCTTACTTTGACTGAGCTGTTCAACAAGCAATGTCTATTTTACGGTACGGTACGTATGCATATTGTATGTATTGTTACGAACTTTAGCAAGGCCACGTCACGCGCAGGTGCAGAGCTAGCTAGGCTGCATCACATGCCGCCGTAACATGAGATGTGCCATGCGCACCTGGGTCGCCGCTTTATCTCCCTCCAGCCCTCTGCTCCCGCTGCGCGGCACTGTTAATTTGACATCCGAAACCTGCCAGCTGCGGAGTTACGCGAGTCGCCGACACGTGTTTTCGAGAGATTTCTGCCGTCGGGACGGCTTGGAATGACGCGACTAGCCCCGGCCGCTCTCGTGAGTTCTGGAACTGCGCCGGGGCCTATGTATATGCCCGAGGACGTCAGGGCAGGGAGTGAGTGGAGTTCAGAGAGAGAGAGTTCAGGCGGGAGCCTTCCCGCGGCGGAGCTTCCGGGGCGAGAGTGCCGCGGGTGCGGCAGAGTGGCGAAGTCCTTGGACGAAGGTTCCAGGGCAGGGAGTGAGTGAGTTCAGTGAAGTTGCGAGTTTTCCCGCGGCGGAGTTTCCGGGCGATAGAGTGGCGAAGTCCCTGAACGAAGGTTCCAGGGCGAAGAGTTCAGTTCCGGGCGATAGTGTCGCGGGCGCGGGGGAGTTCCAAGCGAAGTTTCGAGCGAGGCGTCAAGTGGGATCTCGGCGAAGGGGAAGTGCGACGGCGGCGGCGGAGTGCGGCAATGGAGTCCTGCGATGGAGGACCACGAGGGGTGCTGCGGCGAGAGTTGCGCCAGAGGTGCGGCCCAGCGAGGCGCGTGGATTGTGAGAAACGAGTGACTGGAGGAAGCAACATTTTTAAGTACAATTGATTAATTGGCATTTTTAGATTATTAGCTAGTAACGTAAATAGTGGCAATAAATAAAACTGTGTGATAAAAGTCTTTAATTGGGCTATCCCTTACGAACCCGCAGTAAATCGTAACAGTATGTACATACATACATACATACTTACATACAATGTAATGTACAGCACTTGTAAGTAGGTACATATGTATGTATGTACATAGTATGCTTAACACGTAAATGTATTTCATTTGAATCTAATTAATTAAAATCTCTTTTTCTTTAAAAAATAGTTTTTTCTCCCGTTTTACCATAGTACAAAATACATACAACAATAATTAATAATATTACCCTTTTTTTTTTTCGAAAAAAAAAATCCAAGTATCTGAATTTTTGATTATCCGAATTGCGTACGGTCCCAATTGATTCGGATAATTGGAGTTCTACTGTATTTGTGTGTAAAGTAGGGATACATCACAAAATTTGTTTTTACACTACATTCCACATCTTCATAAATTTGGTTAGACTGCTGCTTATAACAAGTAAATAATGTATATAGCTGATTGTTATTCTTTCGGTGCCTGGGATGTGATATCCTGTGCTTAACAGTGTTTAGAATTGGCCTGCGTTTAGTAAATGAGTTTTGACAGTGTGAGGAATGCTAGCGTGCTGGTTGTTGCCGCAGGTACTCGGACGTGCTGGTGAGTCTGCTGAGGCAGGTCCTGAACAAGTGTCTGTTCTGCAGCAACCAGGCCCAGCTGGAGGAGCTGGACGACGAGGACGTCAACGATGACGTGAGTGGTTGACACGTGTAATCCTTCGCGAGCAATGTTGTAGTCTTGTGGGCTGTCTGTCTCACGAGTCATAACTTATAAAACTATGTTAACATGGATATTACGTGGGAGAAGCACTCATGGTCAGTGTGACTCCCAACAGTCTGTCTGCTGCCTGTGAAGTGATGGACAGTGAAGATGAGCTATCATCATTAATAATGAAATGAGATGAATGTGACGTTGAGATTAATTACAAAATGGAGTGGTAAAATATTAACCTCGAAAAAATATGTGTATTATTTCAAATTGTGACTGCAGTTTCTAAGTGAAAAAGTAATTTATCTTGGATCACATTATGAAAATGAAGGTCTTCCAAAAAAAGATTTGTGATAAACCAGGTGAGAATAAAAATTGAAAACCTTATTTTGAATAAGCATCTTAAATTTGGACCACAAAGTACCTTCAGTCTGAATGTTGGTCTCAAGAGTTAAAAATAAAATAAAGTACAATAAATAAAAAATAAATTAGCTATGGTGACAAAACAAGTAATCCTTTGAATATTGTCTTAAACATTATATACTTTAATTTTATGTAAACAATTTCCTATTTAAAGTAAAATATTTTGAGGCATGGTAATAGGATAGGTATGTACGAAGGAAAAGAAAAATAGGTAGACCTAGTTATTAAACTCCAGAGTTGTCAGAGTTTACTTTTTTGAAATAACTACATTTGTTCTAATAGCTACTATTTTTATTCAAATATTTATTCTTCAATCTCAGATCTTTCAAGTTCCTGAGATTCTATGGTATTTGAAGGTTCAGGGATTTATCAGTCCAGCCCTAGTGGTATTTTATATTTGATTACAAAGGAGTGAATTTGTGTGTTCCATGACCATGTTGCTTGTAAAAATTTATTTTCACATAAGTATTTCCCATGGGTTGATATTAAGAATCAACAGCATTAGTAGGTATTTAATTTAATATATCAGGGAAAAAAACTTCAATTACAGAAATTTCTCCATAAATATAATTATATTTAAATAGTAAATCACCTCTATACTACCACAGACTATACTTTACTATGTATTTGGTTTAAATTATCTTGATTTTATGAGAATCTATTTTACTGCCATAGCCCTTTTACAGGACTAGTCTACTGTATAAAGTTTTCCCATAATATATGGATTCTTATTTAGACATTGTTTCTTTTCTACCTTTTTTTTTTGTTGTTAATTTTCAAGTCAGGATTTTAGTTGTGGTACTTGTAATTATAAAACTGTATTGTACAATAGCTAGGGAAGGGATAATTGTATCTTTGAAACTGCAAAATTGTAGGTGTTTCACTGTTTTTAAAAGATGTCTATTTCAGTAATCTGAGTCTATGCCATTAGGATCATGCGATTTCATGTGTGCAGAACCAGACAGAATGGCAGCAGTTCCTGTGCACTTGTGTTGACATAATTGACAAGATAATCTCACTTATCCCAGCCAGCACATACAAGATAGTGGTGAGTACGTTTCAAAATTACTTGGTTCTTAAAATTATTATATACAATGGTTCTTGTACATTGGAAATTTCTCTGCTATTTACAAGTTTTTTTAAACAAATACAGTCAAACCTCTCTGAAATGATCCCTCACGGTTCCAGGAATAGGGTCGTAATAGAGGGGGGGTCGTAATAGATGTTTTCCGAAATTTTCAGTTGATTTCAACCCCCCCACCCCCCCCCCCCCCTCCTTCCAAAACCGCTACTCGCTAAGAAACCAGCCGTACAATGGCAGGATGCTGTCACTCACAATGCTAGACGGCTTTGCTTTAAACCCACTTCAACCTTCATGACAAGTCCGTCGCCCTACAGGCCACCTCTAAAGAAAATATGTCAAAAGACAGTTTATCTTTACTGGTTAGTATACGTGTACGTTTTCTGCTTGCCGTAGTTAAATTCACTAGAACCCCGATGTCACGAACACCGGATTTAACGAAGCAATGATTTTACGAATACATTCTCGGGAACCGTCAAAAAATTGGACATTTTGACCAAAATGTGAAAATCAGAAAAGAAAAAAAATGAAATGAAAGATCATTAAAATCTGTTAATTTTAACACACAGCGTATTTTTGTGTCTGCTTTAATACTTCCAATGACACACAAACCATCTAGTGTCCTCCCTTATAATACCCCAACTTCGCTTCCTTTGAAAACCCTTCAGTGAGAAAATGCTAATTTCACCCTCCCTTCTCCCGAAAAATTGGGCTATTATGAATGTTGTACTAAAGCGGTGAGGGAGGGGTTAAATATGTCACTTTTCACACCAAGTTCGAGTTCAGTCATCTCTGGCAAGGAATTTACAAGCTTTCAAACTTAAATATAAATGTATTTTAATAGCAAGGGTCCTATGAAAAGGAATATACCGAATAAAATCAAGCTGCTGTCACCAAACAAAGCATAAAACGGCCCAATGCGTGGTCGCTTCGTTATTGCTCGCGCGAGAGGCGAGACATGGAATGTTAGAAGAAAGATAAATGCGGGGGTGACAGACGGCAGCCAGTGCGTTTCCTGCGTGGGGAATAAGTGGCGTAGTCTTTTTTTTTTATGCTGGGTGAAGCAACCTTTTTCTATCAACCCATGGGAAAAGATAATTGCTTGAGCTGTCAAAATAAACATCGCTGCGGCAGTTAAAACAAGTCGAGGCAGGCGTGCATCCAGTCGGTCGCTGTGTATTGTCAACAGATAGTAATCAAAATCATGAGAAATCCAGCAGGTAGCTTTGCCTTAACTGCGTACCACACTAGACACTTGCAAAAAGCTAAACGTAAACACGTTGCCACAAAAACCTTTATCTGCACCCTGCCGGCAAAGGGACGTGGAATGGGGGTTGTCAAGCGCTGACAGCGGTCGACAGGAAGTGGTATCTATTTTTAGACATGCGCTGCCTACGGCAGTACAGTACTCGGCAAGAGAAACGCAGTAACACGCTACTCACCACAATAAACTTATTTTCTGTCCGAAATCGGGTTGTAATAGAGAGGTGGTCGCAATAAAAAATGGGGTCGCAACAAAAAGGTTTTACTGTATGACAATATTTTCTAAGCGATGTGAGTATACATCACTTAAATAACTCATGCGGCAATATTTTGAAGCTAATCTATATATAGACTACTATTTTGGTTTATGATCGTACATCCCCACTCGTTAAGTTGGTGGAAACTGTAATTTTATTCCATTGGTTAACTGTGAAAAAAATCTGTAAAAGCAGTGATAAAATGGGTCATATAACTTAGTAAATGTTGTAAAATTAAATAAAAATGTGGGGAGGGGGGGATTTTTTTTGTTCATGATATCTGTTATGTAAAATTTATTCTCATTTGGCACAGGATCTAATTCACAACTAACATAATCTTTTACTTTGACCTAACAACTTTAGAAAACCTTACATATTATTAACCATTAAAAGTTTCACTTAAAATAAAGTAAAACACTCTTTTTATTCACTACTTCCACAGATGACAATGTGTAACAAACCAAACCTCCGGCTTACTCAGATTGGTCTGGCTGTTACATACGTACATAAACACTTGAATAATTTAATGGGCATTGAATATAATGTAGGTTTCATGAAATCTGGTTATCTATGGTCCCTGAATTAAATAAAGTCTCTCAAACAATCGTTAATGATTTTAACTGCTTTTTATCATCCTTCACAAAAAGTTCACAAGTCGCAATAGCCGTCAAAATAAAGAAAAAGAAGAAAAAAACATAAACTCTCAGAAAAACAACTCCACTGTGCATACAGGTCGGTTCATCACTAAGGCACAGTATTAAAACCTGTTCATCAATTATATCCCGTGGTTGCTTGCAACACATGGTAAAAATAGCAGATAGACTATTGTCTACTTGGCATGGCCACCAATTTACTAAAAAGGCTCCACTCTAGGCCTTCGCTGCCGCCTATGGTCACAAGATTAAAATTACCAAAACAATATCCGAAAAAATTTTTAACAGCACGGTCTGGACCACGGGCTTGAAATTCTTCTCTCCGCTACACTACAAGACACCACCCAACACATCTACTCTTGCAGATGCAAGATGCCCTAAGTAATGACTAACATGACAATTAGTGATGGGTCGGTCCCAGTTCTCGGTTCCGCCGGTTCTCAGCAAATTAACCGGTGTGGAGAACCATTAATATAATCCCGGTACCAAACAAAACTTAACAGCCAAACTTTTCAGCAGTGAAAATACAATTGACTTTCAGTGTAAAGCACTGTTTTAGGGGATTGTATATTTCAGACAACCCACGCACGCATGTTTCTAACGTCCATTTAAACCCCTTGTGACTTGTGAAAAAAAAACGTTCATAAGTCTTTGGATAATTGCAGCTAGTCAACAGCTTCCCTCCCCTTTGCCCCTTCATCACCATTTAGAAAAATACAGCTTTTTTTTTGTCCCTCTTACACAGTTTGAAATTCACTTGGTACAGTTGTGGTGCCGAAGTTTTATTTGTGAAAGTGGGCTTCTAGTTTCAGTGAGAG
Organism: Bacillus rossius redtenbacheri; assembly: GCF_032445375.1. NCBI lineage: Eukaryota > Metazoa > Arthropoda > Insecta > Phasmatodea > Bacillidae > Bacillus > Bacillus rossius. The sequence continues at coordinate 68,483,665 of NC_086332.1, forward strand.
ATCAGTATTTTTCTCTTCTGTAATATTAAATGTTCTTCCTGTCATAGTTGTGAACTCTGTAGGTCGGAGGACATCCAAAACATTTTTCATCTTCACCCATCAGACTTCATCGCTTGTTAAACTGAAGCTTGTTGATGGACCACCTGGTTTGTAGAATACCACCTTGATATCATTTTTTTCCTTTGAAACCTCACAAACTTTACCAATGTACCATCTGTTGTCATAAACACACACAATATTGTCCTTCACTGATATGTCACTGACATGAAAAACTACAGGAGTTCCATCAATAGTATATTCTTGATGGTTTCTGAATTCTGACGAATGATGCTGAAATGGTGCTGACTTGTATTGTTGACATTTCCTTTGGTACATAACAATGATGGTTTCTAGTACTTACAATTCTTTTAGCTTCATCAAACCGACTTTTTAAACTCAGCTCTACCTTTCGAACTTCACAACCCTCTACAACGACAAAGTCGATTCCTTTAATGTTTTCCACGCAAAAATTGAACATGCTGATTGGTGTTGTAATGTGGCCTTCTACCGGTCGTTGCAGACGTTTTGGTCCCACCTACCCCATCACAAGGTCCCTTGCCATGACTTTTTGCAAAAAAATGCCACTCAGCATCAACTCCAAAGTCTTCTTTATGTTTGCACAGGTTAGTAAAATTGAACCTGTTCTTGTACTGACCTCCTGCTCCATCTGAGAAATAAACAACTTTATTCAAATTGTGAACAAAGGACTTAATGAATGGTATCAACTTTGTTTGGAATTAGTACACAGCCGATGTATTATGATTCATACAGTCACTTATAACACAAAGGTGTCGAATACATAAATTCCTGGTCTCATCTCTGTAGTACACACAGAAGGGATGAAGTGTGGCCTGAGAATTGATCCAGTGATAACTCTGGATCTCATCTTGTATGATAAATATGAAGTTTTCAGAGAAATCACCAATCACTGCACATTCATCACTTTTAAGATTTTCTTTCTGTGTTTTCAAAAACTGTGATTGACTATGTGAGATAAAATTATGTTTTTTCAACACCATTAGTTTACTAGCTAATGTTTCTTTGAATTCAGCATATGTTTCAATAATAGTAACAAGACTGCAATGGTCACTCATCATCCACTGCTGATATGTTATATCATCATCATCATCATCATCATCATCATCACAGTAACAGTTCAATGTTTCATCTAAATTCAAGGATGCTATTCCGGGACACTTTGCACATTCCCCAAACATAGTTTTCACTGTTCAGATCACACACAATTTTTTCAAGAAGGATCTTCCAGTCATCTATTTTAGCTGCTCTTGTCATTAGTTTGAAATTTTTGTGAATTGAACACACACAAACAGAATGACTGCCACTTGCTCCAGCCAGGATGCACCACTTGGGGTGTAGAGAACAGAATGTTGAAAATCCCATCTTTACTGATGGATGTTCTTCTTTAAACTTTCTGTATACAGTAGAACCCCGATTTTGCGAACACGGATTTAACGAAAACAGCGATTTAACGTAAAGGTTTTCAGGAACCATTAAAAAAACACCAATTTATTAAAATAATAATATAGATTTCCAAAAAATGAAAGTAAATAGTAATGGAATCTTATTAAAAATTACACTTTGTGGTGTCAGTAATAGAATGGAGGTACTATATACAGCGAAACCCCTTATTTACGTTACCGTTATTTACGTTTTCCCGTTATTTGCACTATATTCTTCAGGTCCCGTTTGGTTCCCATATAGTCCAATACAATACTTTCCCGCGAATTACGTCTCAAAAATCGAATCAATCCCGCTATTTACGTCACGTAACAACCATAAACAACCAGAAAATACCGTGGAGCTAGTAGGCAATGAACATTTTAAATAGCAAAATATACATATTTTATAACATGAAAAGTTGCTTTTATTTCTAAACATGTAATAATTTAAGCCTAGGCGTGTAAAAGTACGAGTAATTATAGCAGGAGACAATCTAAAATGCACGAGGGAAAAACGTAAACTCATGAATGTACAAACATGGCTGCTTGTAAGTTCTGATACTGTATTTATGTCACAACTTAGCCGAAATACTGGTACGAGACATAAACTTCACAAGATAAAATGAGCGGTGTCTTGGTAACTGTTTTATACGTCTTTTATAATTTGGGAAGTATTGTACAGTTGACGCCATATTTTTTAAACTAACCATTTATTTCTGGGGATCGTAAATAATTAATTATTGGTACCAAGACATCATGATAATATAAACATAAACTTGAACATGTCACGGCAGCGAGAAAACTGGTGCGTATACCAATAAACTGGTATTAGAACTGGATAAAATTGGTACACGGGAGGTGGAGCTTATATTTTTTTCCGCTAAGCTCGCATCTATTGGTTGGCGGCTAATGGCGTCATGAGTCTGGGCGGAGCATAGAGTGCGCATGCGCCGCCGCGTCGTTACAGCAGCTGACCGAGTACAATGACCTTTCTCCGCGTTTGGCGCGCTATTGACGGTAAACATTCATCAATTTGCGGCCTTTTCTTAAAAATTTTTTTACTGTGAGCAATGTGTATGTAGCCCGTATTTGTTATAAACCCTGCCGGTTGCAACTGTATTTATAATTTGGAGAGGCAAATAATCTCCTTGAACAGCCAAAAAAGCAAGCAGAAGAAAATTTCAAATTTATTTTTTAGGAAGTAATCAGAAAAACATTTTGGCTTTCATTCTTTTTTTATTTTTGTCAAATGTGGTAAATTAATAATTGATTAAATACTAAAGTAAAATTTGTTGTTAGTGTGTTTGTACCTGCATTGTAGTATGTGCTATTAAACAAAAGGAAAAAAATTCTAAATAAGGTAAACTGTACTCCTTTTTATACTTTTCCCTTTATTTACACTTTCCCGCTTTTTACACTTTTTTACTTTGTCCCCATGAAAAGTGCAAATAAGGGGTTTTGCTGTATTAATATGTGCCTTTGCATCATCTGTCCAAATATGAAAAAATTAAAAAAGTTGTTCAAATTGCTTAAAAACTGCGGGCGCTGTAACTGAATTGCGTAGGTGTGTGCCATTGCGCGCGCGGCTGGATAGATAGACTGTCCGCGACACATGACGTCATGAAGGGTTTCTTTGTCCGCATCCCCCTCCCCCTCTTCTATGCCTGGCTTGACTCACCACGTTTTCTTCCAAACACGCCCGCATAGTAACAGTGCTAGCCAATAATCACACGTTTCCAAATATTCCCTTTTCCATCCTCCAGGTTTTTTCAACTTGTGACCACGTCACACCAATACGCCATTATCATTATTCTCTAGAGGTGTAAAAGTAACGAAAAAAAGCGTCCCCGTATATATTCGTTACTATAACAATTAGTACTCGTTACTATCGTATCACGTTACATTACTCGTTACTTCTGAAACCGCATAACATGCTATGTTATGTTGCAGCAACGAATCGAGTCGTATTGCGTACGCGTACAGTATGACGTCGCGTAAATAATAATAAATATAATATAAACAATTAACAATATTTGATAATTAACAGATTTTGTTAACCAAGAAACAATTAAATCTCATTAGAGCGGCTTTTTTATACTATCTCTTTTAAGATAAGAACAAAAAAAAACGTGAAAATACGCGATAATAAAAACATATTTCTAATTTGTAAACAATACTTTACGTTGTTTCTGTTCCAATCTCAAACTTTGTCTACACACAATACCTTTAATAAACAGTAAAAAACTTTGACGACGAATTTCCAAATTATACTTTACTTAATAAACAAACATAGTTCTTTGTAATGTAAATTCATCGAATATGCGCGCGCATGCGTAAAACATACGAAAAATGCGAGTAACGAGATGCAGCCGTGTGTAACGTTTCGTTACTCGTCACTAGATGGCGCACCTGTTACTCGGTACCGAATACATACGGTTTGCTACAGCTTTATTATTCTCAGTAAGAGCTTTGTGCGCGGTGTTTAGTTTTTGGAATATGTTTTTTATAAGTGCTGCGCAGCTCAGCGAACAAAGAGAGTCAGCCGGCGGCTACGCCGCGCCGTAATAGCAGCTGACCGGGTACAATGACCTTTCTCCGCGTACGGCGCGCTATTGACGGAAATTTTCTTATTTTTTATTTTTTACTGTGACGCAATGTGTATGTAGCTCGTATTTGTTATAAACGCTGCAGGTTGCGACTATATTTTAATAAACTTTAACGTATTTCTTACACTTTACATATTTTTAAACTTTTTTTTTATTTTATGCCTCATTTTTCACGGTTTCTGAAAATCTGTATGTACGACCGAGGTATACTTACGAACCGGGGGCCGTACGAGCGAGATTAAAAGACGTTGAAGATGTAAAGTTGACGAAGTCTGAGATAGCATGGCAGCACAAGATATCAGCGTCGACCCTGTCTAGGATATGGAAACGTAGGGACGCGATTATGAGTGCGGGGGTCATTGAAAATCGGTAAATCGGATTTAACGAAACATCGATTTAGAGTAAACATTTTCGGTAACCATAGCACTCCGTTAAATCGGGGTTCTACTGTAGTTGTTTTAAATTGCATAGGATTAAATGTTTTTGCTTTAGTTCTTTCTTTCCATTTTCAAGACGAACTGATTTAGTATCCTTCATTCCAGGACACATTCTGCTAACTTCATCACTTTCATAAAATAAAATTCAACAGCCAACTCTCTAGTTTCTTAGGACAATTTTTTCCCTGATTTCTTGATATAAGCTGTGGAATGACACCATGTTCCTGAACTATTTTGTGGGTTTTTCTAACTAGGTATTCACTCACACCTAACTCTTGTGTAGTTTTTTTTATTGACCAGCTCTTTGGTACTACACTTATAACTTGTATCTTCTCATTGTTGGATGTGCTGGTCATTATTCTTCGCTTTAGATCTTCAACAAGATGTTGTAAGTCTTTTGTGGCAGTATCAACAATCTTCAGTTTTAATTCTTCTTCCTTATCTTGAAATTCACAGCTGATGTTAAAAGTGTCACTTAATTTTTTCTGAATCGCACCAGAAAATTTGCTTACAGTTCGCTTTACTTCTAGGTGTTTCTTTTCAGCACTAAGTTTCATTATTTCAGTAGGTGAAACTCCTAAAACAGAGCCTGCGTCATTGATAGATTCCACGACAATTTCAGGTGAAAGGAATGGTTCTTCATCAACACTTTTTCCAACATCAAAGTTCTCATAATCACTACTTGAAGGTGTTGAGAGGTTTTTATGGCAAGAGCAACAAACAGATTTACCAGGAATCAGTGTGGGCCATCTTTCAGACAACACTAGAGTTATTTCCCTCGACTGTTTTTTAATAACTTTTTTATGGCATGAAAATGGATCACAACACGAATTTCCAAACAAATGATGGTATTTCTCCAAATATTTCTTTTCGTGTTAAGTACACACACTAGCTAAACAATCTATTTTAACTCTTTTTCTGAGAAGGTAACATTGTGATTCATTTAATTGTGATGCAGTCTTTAATTCTGACTTTCCATATGACTGATTTTCACAGCATTCATTTGTAACCTTTCCCACAGAGCACTTCATGTTTCTTGTAATATTGTTGCTATATATTCATTTTAAAAGTATGTATTTAGAAACCAGTAAGAAAACCTAGTTGACATTCAAGAAAGCTACTTCACTGCAGAACTTCACACGACTGCAAATAACAAACAATAAAACATACGTAGCTGCTTAGGATAAAAAAAACATAAACACATCTTCATTCTTTGAGTACACACACAAGACTGAACTGGTTGGCACTGTCTGTAGACATGTTACAACTTGCCAGGCGGATGATTAAACTAGCCTTGCTTGTTAGAACATGCACATCCATGTCTCCTTACACAGATGTGGGTATCTAAAGTGTACAAGTGAATATCAAACTGTGTAAAGAATGTTATTGTGAGTTTCTTTACTAAACCTTTTTGTACATATAATGTATAAGTGTAATTTAATTTTAATGACAAAGATATTTTTAAAAATAATATGAAAACATGAACAACTGTTGAATTATAAGTACTTACGTGTATAGCAATTTAACACATGTTTCAAATAACTCTAACTTTTAAACCAGTTTGAACCACAAAATGAAACTTGCACATTTTGATAATCACTAATAGATGTATTTTTTGGCATGAACAGAAATTTTTTTGTCCGGTCCCCCTTTTAAGATATTTGACCTTGAAATTAGCAAAATTTGAAAATTTTGAAATTTTGATGCTAAAAAAAAGCAGGAAGGGCTTAAAACCTTTACTTTAACTCCATACAGCTGGAAAGTTCTCTAGCCGTAGTTATTACACAAAATTTGGTCTTTTGGTTCCAACCCCAAGTCACCTTAAAAGGTCATGAAAATTGCTGAAAATGTTCAATATTTTGGCATATTTCAAGGTAATTTTTCATATGTTTTCCAAATGTATTTAATATATTGTTATACATTTTATGTAAGCCTATACAGTAGAACCCTGTTATAATGTTTTTCAAGGGAGCACAAAAAAAACATAGGAAAACGTTATAAGCAGGAAATCTCAATTTAGCACTTAACAATGTTCGAGCTTTGTACCAATGGGCTCAACAAGCTATGTAAACAACTTTAATGTTAAAACCAAAGATAGTATACTTGATACATGAATTTTCTGAAACAAGCCAACAATTTTTCAACTTCGTCTTGTTCCCTGGTTAAATTTTGTTTGTCTTTAAAGATACACTGCCACATTTTTTGTAAAATTGTCTTACGATTCATGATGACAACATTAATAGTGAGAACGTCTACTCCTTCGCCACCTGAAAAAAATTAATTTTGGGATTCCTATGTATGAATGAAAAAAAAAAATTATTTGTAAGCAATAGAAAACACTTTTAGTTATGCTCTCGCTCAATGGTTGGCAACTTAAATATCGTAGGACTATGTACATGCATCTGAATACCCACTGGAATGGCAAGGAAGAGAAGAGTTGACTAAGGGTGCCAACTGACACGTAACTATGAACGTTGTGTACCTTCAGTATATTGCATAAAATTGTATTTTTACAAACTTCATGTATTGTATGGCAGTGATTGTAAACATAAACATACCTAAAGGAAACTTTTTATCATAAGTGTTGGAATAATTTGGTTTTAAAACATTTTTTCCCCATTTATTGAATGTTAGAAAGCAAACATTATAAGCAGGAAATTACACTATTTATGAACGTTATATGCAGGAAATAAACATTGTCCTTACGGGGGAAATATTGGGACTTTAAAAATATGACACTATAAGCAGGAAAACATTATATGCAGGAACATTATAACAGGGTTCTACTGTAATCTCTTTTTATCAGTAAAGACAAGAAACTTATATCTTTTAGTCAAGGCCAACAATTAACTTTTAACAAAACCTCTAGGTGGCCTTATTTTTGCACGCAGTAGTGAAGATAATCGAGCCCTGATTCAAAATGGTGGCAGATAAAAATTAATAAAAATAGTTTTGAGTTATTTACTGATAAGACTTTCTTGGGTAAAAATTTTAAAAATTTTAAATAAAATGATCGAGGAACTATTAATTTTAAAATTCGATGATTTCACACGGAATGACTCAGTAGTGTGAGTATTTAGTTAGTCCTAAAGTCATGAAATTATACATAATTAATTTTCAAATGGCCTTATTGCTTGGTATGATTTATTTTTATACCAAAGAAATCTGTTTTAATTCTTTTTTTCTTCTTTTTTTTTCAGTGAAGATAATTTTGGTTATCACTCAGTAATTTCAGTAATTATAAGTGTGCTGTTCAAGAAAATATGAAGTACAGTAGAACCCCGATTTTGCGAACACGGATTTAACGAAAACAGCGATTTAACGTAAAGGTTTTCAGGAACCAACAAAAATCACCAATTTATTAAAATAATAATATAGATTTCCAAAAAATTCAAGTAAATAGTAATGGAATCTTATTAAAAAATACACTCTGTGGTGTCAGTAATAGAATGGAGGTACTATATATTAATATGTGCCTTTGCATCATCTGTCCAAATACGAAAAAATTAAAAAAAAATTGTTCAAATTGCTTAAAAGCTGCGGGCGTGCCATTGCGCGCGCCTGGATAGATAGACTGTCCGCGACACATGACGTCATGAAGGGTTTCTTTGTCCGCATCCCCCTCCCCCTCCAATGACTGGCTTGACTCACCACGTTATCTTCCAAACACGCCCGCATAGTAACAGTGCTAGCCAATAATCACACGTTTCCAAATATTCCCTTTCCCATCCTCCAGGTTTTTTCAACTTGTGACCACGTCACACCAATACGCCATTATCATTATTCTCTAGATGTGTAAAAGTAACGAAAAAAAGCGTACCCGTATGTATTCGTTACTATAACAATTAGTACTCGTTACTATCGTATCGTTACGTTACTCGTTACTTCTGAAACCGCATTAAAAAGCTATGTTATGTTGCACCAACGAATCGAGTCGTATTGCGTACGCGTACATTATGACGTCGCGTAAATAATAATAAATAGAATATAAACAATTAACAATATTTGATAATTAACAGTTTTTGTTAACCAAGAAACAATTAAATCTCATTAATGCGGCTTTTTTATATTATCTCTTTTAAGATAATAACAAAAAAACGTGAAAATACGCGATAATAAAAAACATAAACATACATATTTCTAATTTGTAAACAATACTTTCTTACGTTGTTTCTGTTCCAATCTCAAACTTTGTCTACACACACAATACCTTTAACCCTGCAGGACTCAGGTGGGGTCTGGCAGACCCCAGGCTAAATGTTTTCTGAAGCTACCACTATGTTGCGCGCGCGTCTGCCTTGTGGCTCCAGGTACCTTCAAGATTGGGAGGGTAGATAATGCTGCCACCACGATTGACAGTTTCCGTTTAGTCGTTTGCCTGTGAGGACCTACGAAAGTCGCCTGGGGTCCTACAGACCCCACCTGAGTTCTCACGGTATTTTCTCATGTCAACAAGGTAAGTAAATAAACAAATTTACCCTGCAACAGCCATGTAATTCTGTAAAATGTAAGACGTTTTTTTATGTGTGTCAAATTTTATTGTGATATTTTTTATCTTTAGATGACATGCCCATGGAAAGCTGAACAGGAGCGATTACATAAACTCCTGCGTGAAGTGGAAGAGGAATTGGAAGCAGAAGACGGATCATCAGGTAGCCCTGGAGGACAAGATAATGCGGCATTTCCTGAAGATGAGGATCAAGAAGAAGACAATGTAAGTGAAAGTGAACATGAGACTGGAACAGAAGAGGACGCTGACACGTCAGATGAGAGCTCAGAAGTGGATTCAGGTAATGCTAATAATAAGTATTACGTAGGACGAGATAAGATAACAAAATGGAGACAGAATGCATCATCAGCTACATGCCGTACTAGGAGCCATAATATAGTAAGCAAATTACCAGGAGTGCGTGGATCAGCTCGAAATGCTTTGACAGTAATGGATGCACTATTTTTGTTTTTCACATCGGACATGTTGGAGAACATTGTTGAAAACACTAACGAGCGTATACGAAAAGTAAGTGCTTCATATTCTGATAAGCAGCGGGTAAGGGAAACTGAGATAACAGAATTACTAGCCGTCATGGGTTTACTCTATTTAGCTGGAGTTTTCAAATCTGGAAGGCAAAATCTAAGGGATTTGTGGGCAGAAGATGGCACTGGCATACAGATTTTCAGACTTACGATGTCACTCTTTCGATTCAAGTTTCTCCTACAGTGCCTTCGGTTCGATGATGCAGGTACACGTGAAGAAAGGGCAAAAACTGATAAGATTGCAGCTATTAGAGACTTCTTTGAAGCGTTTGTAAAAAACTGCATAAATAATTACTCGCTTGGTGCTTATGTGACAATCGACGAAAAACTGGAAGCATTCAGGGGACGTGCTAGTTTTAGACAATACATTCCAAGTAAACCGTCTAAATATGGCATCAAAATATATGCCCTTGTAGATGCAAGGATGTATTACACAAATAACCTAGAAATTTATGTGGGAAATCAACCAGAAGGCCCATACAAGTTGAGTAACTCACCTCATGATGTTGTTATTAGAATGGTAGCCCCAATTTCCGGGTCAGGACGAAATGTAACAACAGACAATTGGTTTACTAGCTATCCTCTAGCAATAAGTTTGCTGCAGGATCATAAACTTACACTCCTAGGAACGATACGCAAGAACAAGAGGGAAATACCTCCTGAATTTTCAGAAACGAAAGGAAAACCCATTGGTTCGAGTCTTTTTGGTTTCTGCAAAGATGTCACCTTAGTATCTCATGTTCCTAAGAAAGGAAAAGTTGTAATTTTATTATCTACAATGCATCACGATGCAAAAATTGATGAGAGCACTGGCCAGAAAAAAAAACCAGAAATAATAACTGACTACAATCTCACAAAGGGAGGAGTAGACATGGTAGATCAACTATCATCTCTATATGATGTGTCTCGCAACAGCAGGCGGTGGCCACTGACAGTATTTTTTGCTCTAATGAATGTTGCTGGAATAAATTCCCAAATCATTTTTCAGAGCAATTCAAAGAGCGAGATGAACAGGAGAACTTATTTGAAAACACTAGGACTTGAACTCGTCAAGAAATGCAGTACCGAAAGACACCAAGTCCGTTGTCTTAGAAGAGAGCTGCAGGCAAAATTAAAACCTGTAAAACATGATGATAAGGATACTCAGCCTCCTACAAAACTATCTAGACGCTCACGGTGCACTGTGTGTCCACGGTCAAAAGACAGGAAGACAAACGTGCAGTGTGTGCACTGCAAAAGTCACATTTGTACTGACCACATTGTTCCATTTTGCAGGAATTGTGCACCTGAAACTACAGAGGACAGCAACTGAATCCAGAGATTTAAATATCAGAAATGACAGTCTACAATAATGTTTATTAATTTATTTTATTTAATACAGCTTGCTTTTCGTTTTGAATATTTTTTGTCAAAGTATTGTGAAATGATATGATTTTCATTCATAAAAATAGTGTTTTGTATTGATTTATGTTAAATTCTGTGTATTCACATTAAATCTTAATATTTTGCTATAAAAGTGATTACCGAACGTCAGATAACAAATATTAATGGTCGGTTTTAAATTATGTCATTTCATAAAATATATATACAAAAATGTTTTTGGGGTCTCTCAGACCCCACCTGAGTCTTGGCGTAAAACCTTGGCACCTGAGTCCTGCAGGGTTAATAAACAGTAAAAAACTTTGACGACGAATTTCCAAATTATACTTTACTTAATAAACAAACATCGTTCTTTGTAACGCAAATTCATCGAATATGCGCGCGCATGCGTAAAACATACGAAAAATGCGAGTAACGAGATGGAGCCGTGTGTAACGCTTCGTTACTCGTTACTAGATGGCTTACCCGTTACTCAGTACCGAATACATACGGTTTGCTACAGCTCTATTATTCTCAGTAAGAGCTTTGTGCGCGGTGTTTAGTTTTTGGAATACGTTTTTTATAAGTGCTGCGCAGCTCAGCGAACAAAGAGTGTCAGCCGGCGGCTACGCCGCGCCGTAATAGCAGCTGACCGAGTACAATGACCTTTCTCCGCGTACGGCGCGCTATGGACGGTAAATTTCCATCAATTTGCGGCCTTTTTTTTTTTAATTTTTTACTGTGACGCAATGTGTATGTAGCTTGTTTTTGTTATAAACGCTGCAGGTTGCGACTGTATTTTAATAAACTTTAACGTATTTCTTACACTTTACATATTTTTAAACTTTTTTTTATGCCTCATTTTTCACGGTTTCTAAAAATCTGTATGTACGACCGAGGTGTACGTACGAACCGGGGGCCGTACGAGCGAGATCAAAAACTTTGAAGATGGAATGTTGACGAAGTCTGAGATAGCACGGCAGCACAAGATATCAGCGTCGACCCTGTCTACGATATGGAAACGTAGGTACGCGATTATGAGTGCGGGGGTCATTGAAAATCGGTAAATCGGATTTAACGAAACATCGATTTAGAGTAAACATTTTCGGTAACCGTAGCACTTCGTTAAATCGGGGTTCTACTGTATTGCAGGCTCTTTCCCTTCCAATTTATAAAAAAAAAATATGTTAGATATTTATTATGTTTTATGATCAGAGGTGATACTTGGATTCTGGGAATAATGTAGATGACAGCAGTTTGTCCGAATGGTAGTGGTTTTCATGTTGTAAGAATGTGTTTTTATGATCATATTGTTTCTTGTATGTATACAGGTTCAAAAGGAATGCCCAATTAATTATTTAGAGTTCATTTTTAACTAATACATATTTACACTGCTTCCTAAATTATAACAATCTGAATGTAAACAAATTAATCACAGTTTAATAAGTGCACGTTTTACTCTTCCCACTGGAGCTGGGCTCGACAGTGGCTCTTGCTACTGTTTGTCTCTTACCACGCACCTTGGTCCCAACACACTGCTTCACACTACTCATCCACTGTGCAGCAACATTGTCCCGGATGCTCCAGTCTTCGCACACGAAGCCCGTTGCTCTTGTTCGTCACCCACTATCGCTCACCCTCCAGATCGCAGGTCACATCTTTTATACCTTTTGGTTTGCCCCATGGAAAGGTCTTGCAGCCCTCCCAAAATGACGCATCATCAAAGTCCTCAGACTTACCACTCTAAGCTGCGAGAACAATGGCATCCTAGTTACGCCACTACAAGCAAGTGTCCACAGTAACCTGCAGAATGATCCAGACACAAGGCACCTGACTTCTGCGAAATGGCGGAAAAGGGGGAGGGTTTTTTTTGACAGAAACGGGCCTGCTAATTGAAGGTCTGTGTTGTGGTGGGGGAAAGAGTGGGCATCACATCCGTACCTCACCTAGGGAGGGGAGGCGTTTCTACCAAGCTGGTGCACCATCTAGCTGGTCAGTCCTTATCTCTAGCAGCCTCGTAACAATATTTTTACCATGGTTAATTACAAAAGTTCCTTCTTTTGCTGTTAAGGTTGAGTTTTAAGTGTTATGATGTATTTTATTTTCTTATTTTGTTATTATTCTTTGTTTAAAAGCATGACAACACAATCTGATGGTAAATTAATAAGTGTTAGAGTGAGACAGCGAGAGTTTATAACAAGTGTTCAGTGTGTGAACTCAAGGATAGGCATGATAAATAATTATAAAGAGACAGAGAAGGTGAAGTCCCTGATTACCATATATGTATGTAAAAGTTTGTTCATGTATTGTAACTTCTTTTTTTTTAAAAAAAGCTTAATGTTTGAAGCTTGTGTGTGATTGCTTGTTGATTATGTCACTGCGTCACTTATGTGATTGCGTCTTGGTGGAGATTCAGTCGGCCATTTTTCAATTGTTCGCTCATCATGTCAGGTGGCAGTTCACAAATTAAATCCAATTATGTACTGTAGAAGTAAATTTCACAGCTGTGGTTTAGTTACTCCAAGATTGACACCTTTTTAGAACTTTGTAATTAGAATTTGTTGACCACAGTCTTCGGTCGAAATCCAGAACATCGTCGTTCCAAGGACGGAGTCCTTTGGTTGTACCATACATGGCAATACACCTTGGGATATAATTTTGGTAATAAATAATCTTTGCTTTGTCTGACTTTCAGTACCATTGAAAAGTGAATTATTTTGGAAGCAGTGAACTTTGTTTTGTAATGATTTGTGTTAATCTGAAACCGTGTGATAAGGGATAATTAATAAATTCAAAATCTATAAAATTTTTATAAGAAACTTTATTTTATTCAATATCGTTGAACTTATAATTTCATAGAACTTACTGTATTTTTTGTACCCAAGAAATATTATTAAGTGTTTATATGTGTGTAAATGTTAGACCATTTACTTAGCCAGGAGGTCTGAAGTGTTACAAGCCCATGGAATGTGTTGAAAAATAATATTCTTGATTCACAGCTACAACCCTGTATTTTCTTAAAAATTTATAAACATGAACTTTTATGAAGCTCTTCAGTGGGACTGATTGGAACCAAAATGCCATATTGGTTTCAATAGTATTAATATCATATATATTTTTACATTTAATATTAAAAATTTGTTTTTATTCAGGCAAGATCACACATTAAAAGGTTTTCAAAGCCTATCTTAGGGATTGCTCCCCCTTTTTTTTGTTAACCGAGCACTGCAACCATGGGGCCCCCATGGGCACGGATATGGATATGCCTTTTACGCAATCGGGAAAAGTGTTAGACTCTCGCTATGACTAGAGGCTGAGGCTACTCATCCTCTGCCCCCCGCCTCACTCATCTAACCAGACAGTTGGCTGTGTCCTTAGCGCTTAGATCTTATCAGCACTGTTGGTGCCTACCTCGATCTCCCACATCACACTGGGACCCCTCAGTCACCCAGGGAACCCGTGACCCAATGGAGGCCTACCCAACCTCTCCTGGCTGTCCAGGCTAGTATCGGAGCTGTGTCGCCGCTCACCGTGTCGACTCATCATTGGACTAGGGAACCCTTATGGTCTGCTCCAAGTGATCGGAGCACCACCAGCAAGTGCGAGACCTACCCATTGTGATCCTGGGCCGTCAGAGGGAACCTCAGTGGGGATGTCCATTCACATAAGGATCATCTCATATTACTACCAACTAGGTTAACGTCTAGAGCTAACTACTGGTGCCGTCACCAGAGCTAGCTGGAGGTCCTTGAAGTTATTTCGGACTCTTCCCCAACCACCTATACCGATGCCCAGGGGTTTACAGCTGACTTGGGTCTGGGTGTCCTTGGCACTGCCAGCAGTGCACAAAGACTCCATTCCATTCACCTTGGTTCATGACAGTGAACCAGGCCGTTGGGATTCTCCACCCGGGGTTCAGTAGTCAAACCCACTAGAATGTTTTCAGTCGCATCTGCTGTTGCCTGCAGATTCAGCCCTTCCACAGTTTCTGGTACACCGCCAGACAATCTGATGACGCCTGAGGCAAGGGTGTTCATGGCAGAGGCCTCTTTAGTTAAGGACGCGGCTATGACCAGAGGCTGAGGATACTCATCCCAGCTTAGCCACCACTAACACCCCCCATCAGCGGTGTCACAAGGAGGCAGAGGATTGCCATGCAGTGCACCCATTGCACCCATTTCGTGGGCTTGTTGGGTCATGTCTCGGATAACTATAGCTGGCAACAGCTCCGACACCTCGAAAGAGCAATCACCTTTCCCACAGGGTCTATTGACAGTATATAATTACAATTGTAGTTATTCCCTAAACTGAATTAAATAATTAATCCCAATGATTTTACAGGCAAAACTATTTGTAAAAGCCATTCACATTAACTTCAGGCATTGCCCGGAATTATATACTATGCTTTAATGAATTATTTACTGTGCTTTAATGTATTATATACTGTGCTTTAATGAAGTATGTACTATGCTTCAATGAATTATATACTATGCTTTAATTTTATATGGGAACAGCTTAGTTGGAAAACTACAGGCTCTGCCTCTTAAATATGTCACATATGCCACTTTAGATCATTGTTTTATCACCACCTCCTGAACTTCCACTTAGTTGAAAAACTACATGCTCTACCTATAAACTGCGTCATGTATGCCACTTTAGTCTGAAGCTTCCTGAACCTCTAGTAAATATGGAATAAATTTAATAATTTGAATAATAATGATTTCCAAACCATAAAGTCTTTTTCATAAACTCATAATCAAAAAGTTAGAGGTCACATTATTTTTGGATAAATATGGTCATTTGTTTGTTATGATTCTCAATATACTATGTAGAATAAAATATTTTTTTAAAGTGAGGTGCTTTGTAATGTGCTAAGTTTCACTAGTAGGGATGTCTGGTTGGTTGTAACCTGTTACTGATGGGTTTGGTGTTTCGGCAGTATGAAACGTGGCAGGACATGTGTAACACTTACACTTCGCTGGACACGATGATCTCGAGCAAGGGGCAGGGGGAGCCACGCAAGCTGTGTCTCTCGGCCGAGCACGACATCTGTCGTATCCACTGCGTCTTGCGTGACCTGTCGTCCCTCACACAGATCATGGGGCAGCTTTCTGCACAAACCTTCGGTAAGTGTAAGTTAGTTTCATTGGCAGCGTCTTGTAGTACAACAGAGTTTTACTTGGCCAGTAAAACGTTGGATAAGAGAAAAAGTCTGATAAACATCAAAATATGTTATAACTTTACACATGTTTTACAACAAAACAACAGAAATATTTAACTGGGAAAAACAATTGGGGTTACTAATTAGTTGCATTAGAGTTGAGAACAACATAAAATAGACTATGCTCATGCTCGCAATTTGGAGTTCTTGTTGCCAATGATGTGTTTTTTGAGGTGGGATGTCTGGTAATATGGAATTTTGGATAACTGAAGGCCAGATAAATTCTTTAACTGTATTTAAATATATATCTTATCCTTTCATTAAAAACAAAGAAGAATTTTAATAGTAAAAGTTAAAAAATATATACTAGTCAAACTAGAATGAAAAGAAGGAAATGATAGAGGATTCCAGAAATCATAGTCTCAAATCCCATCCAAGCCATCTTGATTTATTTTTCCGTGATTTCCCAAAACCACCCCAGGCTAATGATGGAATGGCTATGTATAAGAATCCATGATCAAGTTCTTTGATCTGTGTTGTAGTTCTGTCTCTGATGACGTGTTTTCCAGACTCAAAACCGTACTTAGAAAAGAATAAATTTACTTTCGTATTTTCACACAGAAAATATTAATCAACATAGGATGTAAAGTGCGCCAATATTGAATGAGAAAGACTTGAATGTGGCTCATTATAGTCAAGTGTCAAGCGTGTGAAAGAAGAAAGGGAACCTGCACTTTATTGTAGCTTCGACTTACACTCATCCCTTTCCCTGCTCCCTTCGCAGACGTGGCTGTCTTGTAGTCAGCTGCGAGGAGCTGCGAGTCCAACAGCCCGTCGGCTAGTCCGATGGCCCGAGGCCGGTGTGGTGATGTGGCATGGGGGGAGCACAGGAGTGATGACGTGTTGCAGTAGGTGTTCCCTATTTACTTTTGCACGTTTGTCTGTGATTAGCTAACTTCAAGTCATCCTCATTCAAAGTTGGTGTATTGTTTGCTTTAATCTTATAATCCTCAGTGAGAAAATTCACATCATATTGATATTAAAATAAAATAAGTATTTTTGCTATTACTTCAATAAATTTATTTTGAGTAAGTTTAGCAATACAGCACTAAAATTTCTGTGTGTATTGTCCTTTAGCATTGAGCACAGCTAAATTTCTTTGACACTGTTATTGTATTTGAATTGTAAATTGATTTAAGCATTAATTCAACTAGTAGTGGCAAATACACATAAAAAAACTGAGTTAAAAAAACTAAATATTTTTTTCATATAGTGATGAATTTTTTTCCTCATTATTTAATCAGTTGAGCTGAAAAATTATATTTTACTTGTTTGTATCAATATTATTATTATTATTATTATCTATTTAGTCTATGATGTGCATTTTCAAGTCGGAAGTTTAAATTGCTGGTATACTAATCATTTTTAGAAAATTCATGTTTGGTCACCTTTGAGGTAGCCAAGGAACTTGTATGGTCTGTTTCTTTATGCAGATGTTTGTGAATGCTTTTTGCAGGTGATGGGTCCGTTTCTCATGCACAGATAGTAGTTCCAATGTTCATTGAGCTCGTCACGTTTTCCGCTTGCCATCGGCTTCACCACATCACTGCCATTTCGCCTGTGCTCAAGTCAGACTTTGTTGAAGTGTAAGTTCAACAGTTATTCTGTTTATGTATTTATTATTTATGTATTGATGAGTTTTGTGGCGGAATTCTGTAAGAGTGCTAACAGTTAATCTCAACATACATTTGTAGGTTTCCCGGTAGATGCATAATGAAGAAATTCATAAGAAAAATATTTACGTACTACCTTAGCAGAATACTGCCACTGCCTTTCACCAGGCAACCCACAAAATGTGTCAGCAATACTCACCCTCTTAGCTGTGTAGCCCAGCCGACACAAGAGGAATGCACACTGCAAGTCTTGGAGCAGATTGAACTAGGCCTAGCTACCCAACCCTACCTGGCCCACCAGCTTAGGTGATACAGTGCAGAAGGGTTCTTGTTCTTGCTACCTTAGTAGGTTACTGTGTGATGTATTGTAAACAATAATCTTCAGAATGCATTCACCATCAATTGAACCAAATCAAGTTAGCAGGCTTTCTTAGAATATTTTGGTTGCATGTTTGGGAAACTTACCTGTCCCCTTCATGATTGTTATCTCATTCAGGGTATATCTGATTCGTGATTCCATATGACGAGCTTTATTGTATCAAGATTCTCCTACTCTTTCCAACATAGCACACCATTTCTCTTTTATTATGGGTTTGAGATCATTTCATTTCTTTAAGGGTTCATTAATGCCCTTTTGGATTTTGGTTTTTAGGGCATCATTGCAGTAGGAGTCACTTCATGGCTGCAGTTAAGTTAGGTTTTTTACTTGCTATTAAAAACTGGTTCACCCTGGTTTTCGAAACATGTGGTAAGGTAGCGTGGTGCCCAGCGCAGGTACGCCCAAGTGCTGGCCGCCCTCAAGTCGTGGTGCCACTGGGTGCGGCAGGGCGTGAACCAGGTGGTGGTGAGCGCAGTGGTCGATGTGCTCACGACCCCAGGAGAGCCGACCAAGCTGTGCCACTCGGCCGCACACTTGCTGGCCACACTCACCTCCACGGTGCGCCCCCCGCGCCTCTGGGAGCTGGAGGCGATGCGCGACCTCTACCACTCCGTTCACTCCCTCACGCATCTGCCGCCACAGGTGAGCGTCATTAGCTCTCTTAGCTCTCACTAACCACCCCAACAAACTTTAAATAAGCTTGACCAAAAGTGCTGTTAAAATAAAGCAACAGCAGTGCAAAACGGTGTGAAAAATATGTGTAAAAAGTTTATTTGTTTTCAAATATTTGGTAAAATATTCATTATTGCCCCCTTTTTTTTCTCTCCGTAAAATTGTTTTTCTATAGCCCGTGGATTAAACTGAAGGAATATTTTTTTTGTTATGAATTGGCAAGTTTAAGTTCCTGAAACTATTCCACCAAACAGTCCTTTAAAAAATAAGATCTTCATCTATACATGATCCTATCTATAACCTTCTTAGAATTCAAACGCCAAGCTAAGATAACTTACTGTTGAATCATGCAGACATGAGGTAAATACTAAATAAAGCAGCCCGCCAACTTCTGTCATCTGGCAAAAAAAGGCCAGTATATTCACTTTGTTTATGTTTCTAAATGTTGTAAAATCAACAAAATTTTATCAAGCAGACACACAGGCTGAACGTACTAAAAACAGCTTGTAAAATGTCTTCTCATACTATTAACAATCATTTCTTGGTCTAAACTATAAAAATACTCAGTCTCAAATTGCAAACAAAAAGAGAATATAAGTTAATATCATATTATTTCTCACATTTTTTCCAATGTTTTTGAGGAAACAAAGTTCTTTCTCTACTTTATAAAGACAGATTTTTTAGTGTCAGATCACGTAATAAAAGGAAAGTACTATGAAACCAGGTATCATTAGTAAATATGTAGTATCTTATCTTGTTATCAATGCCATCCTACTTTTTCATCAAATAACCTAAGATGTGTAACTTAGTGTTGTAATCACAACACAAAGAGCAACATATGTATCACATTTGCGCTGTTACTATTGATTTTTGCTTTAATATAAAAAACACTATGTTCGAGATATCTAAACTTGTTTCCTATGTTACAAATCAATGATGTACCATGTGATAATTTCAGAAATGGCATCGGCGAACTCGTGAAAATAGTTGTATTAAGTACCAAAAAAAAAATTTGCTCAAAAATTGAAATTTTTCAAAAAAAAAATTTAAAAATGATCTTATTTGTTCATTTTTTTGTGAATTTTGTGTTCCACTATGTTTTGGTCTTCCTAGCTCATACTGCCTCTTGCATCTGCAGTGGGTCTTGCTTATTTTTCTGTGAGCTTGGACCATTTGCCAGGTCTATTAAATAGTGTTTCCTCATGCTTACTCAAACTATCAGTCTGTAAATCAGAAAAGGTAGTTCATTGATTTAAAATTGTGTGGGAAGACTAGACGTTAAGTAGCATTTACACATTCATGCTGCATAGATACAAATTCTTAGACTCTGGAAGGTGTGTGGTAATGTGTCGATGGAGAAGTGTCTAGCGGGGCTTACAGAGAAACAGGAGCAGGCTGTGATGAGGGTGGGTAATGGTCTGTGCAGACGCACCGCCTGGTGCAGCGGGCACTATGTGCTATGGTCCTGCTGCCGTGGCCAGGGGTGGCAACCCAGGAATGGGACCAGCGCCACAAGCTGCTGCTAGGGCTGCTGGAGGCCAGTGGGGCGGACTTGGGTCGGCTCGCGCGTGTCCCGGAGCCCCAGGCCGGCCCCGCCATCACCTCCACGCTGCACCTACTGGGTGACATGGTGGAGATCGCTCGTGAGGAGGGCTGCTCCGCCTCTAGGAAGATGCTCTACTCCGCCATCCATGTAAGCATCGCTTCCTTAATCAATGAAATGTAACTGTTCCTGACACCCACTGTATGGTGCTGAGATGTTCGTTTATTCAGTGTAACTTGACAAAAGTTCTAACGCCACCAGTGTTAAACTGGACTAAAAGGTGACGAGGGGTGAAGGTTGCTGAGTAGGGATAGAAGGGGAGGGGATGGGGAGAGGAGGGTGCTGGTTTCACGATTTTTGCACTTCTTGCCTGCCTTTCAGGTTTCTCAGGAGTTAGTCATACTGTCCTTCAATTAATACACCAGCAGATATTTCTGAGGACCTTCCTATTTATTTGTAGTCTTTGCATGCTCAGCCGTGTACAGGAAGTCTTGTTGCTGTAGACTCATTTCATTAGTTGAAACAATAATTGAAGTACTAGAAAGAATTACCATGATAAAAATTTAATTAAAATAAAATAAAATAACAAATATGGAATCTGATATACATTACGATCATGTGTAACTTTCAGCTACCGTAGAACCCTTTTATAATGAGTGTGCTTTTGTCATATTTAAGTCCTGCCATTTTCCCCATAAGGACAATGTATTTATTTCCTGCATATAAAGTTTCCAAAATGGTGCATTTTCTGCTTATAACGTTTGCTTTCTAAAATTCAATAATACAAAAAAAAAGTTTTAAAAACATAAAAACCTTTAAAAGGTTTACTTTACACTTTACGTACATTTTGGTATACAATCACTGTCATACCATAGATGTAGATTGTTCAAATATAATTGTAAACAAAAACAATATGTAAGAGTACCAGAACACTGGTGCTACATGTTAGTGCTGGCTAACGTTGTGTATTCTATGTATTGAAGGTATATAATGCTCCCAGTTATGTGTTTGTTGGCACCCGTATCTTGAAAAAAGATAACAAATCCTTCCATTCCTTTCCATTCTAGTGTGTTTTCACATGTACGTACGTAATTTGACAATATTTTAGCTTGCCAACTATTCCACGATGGCAAAAAAAACCAATTGGTGATTAAAATTATAATTTATTTAATTTGTAGGTAGGAATCCCAAAATTACACATTTTGTAGTAGTGAAGGAATTGGAAATAGGCATTCCTATTCTTAAACATTGTCATGAATCGTGAAGACAGTTTTATAGAAATGTGGCAGTGTGTCTTTAAAGACAAATAAAATCAAGCATTGAGTGTACCGATCAGTGGTTTTAACATTAAATTTGTTTACACAGCTTGATTAGTCCATGGGTAAAAAGTGAAACACTAACAAGTGCTAAATTTATATTTCCTGCTTATAATGATTTTTCCATATTACCTCGTGAATAATGTTATAACAGGGTTCTACTGTAATTTGCTTAGTGGGAAATTTCAAAAATCTTAAACTTAAAGAACTTGAACTGCATGCTGAATGATATTTAGCTTCAATGAAGCAGCCCACTCATTTTTTGCGTGCACAGGACTGTTGGAAATTATTCCAGTTTTATTTGGAACAACAATCTTCCTCGTTCTGGGCTTAATGCCGTTATATTAAAAATAACGTGAAATTGGAACACTAGTACAGTGATATGTTTTTTATCTGGAACCTTTGGGACCGCGGAAAATTATTGAACGTTAACAATAATTTAATGGACCAAAAATTGTGAAATGAGAAATGATTTCATGAGAAAACAGGAAACTCTGTATTGAAATGAAAATAGACAGTAACAATGAACGCTTGATGAACTAAAAGTGCAGGCAGTACAGTAACGCAACTTTGCGGTCAAGAACAAAAGCCGGAATCCACCTTAAAATATCTGAATGTTCTGCTTGATTGGTGCTGGACTGCAGAATGTGCTGAGCCAGAGAATGCTGGATTAATGATCTTTCACTGTATAATGTTTTCTTAACATGCACAGCACATTTTTGATTTCTTTCAAACCATGAAAAACTTCTCTCTCTTTGGCAAAGAAGTCTCTGCACACCACAGAGGAGACGATTATTCCAGATGGAAATAAAGCAGTATTTCTGGGTGTAAGCTCAACGTGTCTATCCCTAACAGTAGCTATGTGTAAATATTTAATTTTTTTTATTTTATGTGTATGTTGGGGATGTACAGATCCACTTTTGAACAGTTAATCCAGATATTTGTTCTGATTATGATTTGTTGTGGTAATAAAAATACAGTCTATCCAAAAATTTTCGATTTTAATTTTTGTTAATACAATTTTGCAATATATATGGTTACAACACATAGAAGATCAACAAACAATTACATAGCAAAAGATAGGAAAGCCTTAATTCATTTTCCTGTAATGTCGGTGACATTTCTATTATAATATGCAGTAGGTACAGTGAAACCTCTATCCATCATTTTTCATAGGACCAGCAATAAAAAACAATGCATGCAGGAAAACAATAGATGTGGGATTTGTTTACAGACCTCGGTAAATGTATGCATAAGCAATGGTTTCCAAGCTTGTTATACATAAAATCATTATAAAAATTTTAAATAATAGTAATCATTTGTTAAATCAGTTTTATTTTAAATTAAGCAGATCACTAATTTCAAAATACATATGTATATCAATTAACACAATTCACAAATTGAACAAAACAAAATAGTAACAACAAACAGATTTTAATAAATTAAGAATTTCTGAAATTTCACATTATGTATACGTCTTGCAAGTTCCATAATATATATTACAGTTTACTTTGCATACCTCAAATGTATGTATTTAGCTATGTACATATATTAAAGCACAAAAATATTACATAGTACTAATCCAAGCCCAGAAAGTCACCACCTAAAAAATGCACATTCACAGAAAAATGTTATGCACTGCAAATGATATGTATGTATTAATGTTTCTTTAAAAAATCCTTTATTGAGGTTTGTTTGGTGTTGGTATTTTTTTTCAAATGGAACATCACTGATTCCATTTGCAAAATAGTGTCCTGATCTGTGTCACTAACTTTGCAAGAATAGCAGAATGCACTGTTTCGAAAGCAGCATGTGCTTGAGCAAATGACGGGACCACCTCAGTCTGTGTTGGTTCAGTGTCAGAGTCCTCACTACTGCTGTCCTGGAGAGCTTGAGCTGTGTCACACAAGGCCTCTACACTTTGAATAGGACCACATGTAGCAACTTCTTCATCAATTCTTGCATATGTGTCATAGCCAACATTCTGTGTGTCCAGTTTCTCGAAATCACCATGAAAATCTTCACCATTTTCTTCCTGAACATCACTTGAAGAAGCTAGAGCACCACCTGCAACACCACACTTGGCAAAGCAGTTTGTGAAGTTGTGGGGGTCACCTTCTTCCATGCTGCAGCAATATAGTGGATAGCTTGCAGCACATTCAACTTGAGTCCCACAGTGCTGCCTTCAGTGGCCATGTCCAGCAGGCACACAACTTTCTGGACTAGCATTCTCCTATAATGGTGTTTAAAACATTTTATAACACCCATGTCCAATGGCTGGCAAATACTAGTGCAATTTGGAGGGTAGAAGACAACTTTCACATTTCTCAAAAAACTAACGTCTAGTGGATGTGCAGCACAGTTATCAATAAAGAGCAGAATATTCCTGCAACGAGAACCCATTTTGCAATCCAACGCCCTCAAAAATGAAGTGAATGTATCTGCAGTCATCCTGCACTTTTATTTGATTTATACTTAGCTGGAAGCATTTTTGCATTCTTTAAACACCTAGGATTTTTCGATTTCCCAATTACAACTGGCTGTAACTTATCGGAACCGTCACTGTTGGTACACAACACCACTGTTAGTCTGTCTTTAGAATGCTTACCCCCATAACAATTTTCTCCTTTCACTGCAAGTGTTCTCTCTGGCAAACAGTTATAGAACAGGCCTGTTTCGTCAGCGTTATATATATCGCGAGGTTCATAACCTTCAAGGATCTTCGGAAGATTGTCAAACCAACGACCAGTGACCTGTTCATCTACTGATGCACTTTCCCCGCAGACCTTCTTGGAGACTAAGCCATGACGTTCCTTAAACCTTGTAGACCATCCATTTGACGCTGAAAAATTTTATGCCTAATCGCAGTGCGATTTGCATCGCTTTCTCTTTTATTATTGTTCCATCAACGGGAATATGCGAAGCCCTTGCTTGCTGGTACCACTTAAACAGTGCATCTTCAACTTCACGGAAATTAGATTCCCTACCAGTCTTTCTTTTTTTACTTGATAGGCCGTATTTGCTGACTTGCGCACGTATTTCTTTACATTTGTTGAAGACCGAATTTAGTGTAGAAGGTGGAATTCCGAGACGTTTAGCAACATCTACTCTCTTCTCGCCAGGATTATTCTCCACTTCTTCGACGATCTTTAACCTCTCGTCTAGTTTTCTTACTTTTTTCGGTCGGGCCATCACCAGGGTCACAATAAAAACGTTAAAATATATTTCATGTAGCTGCTGAATACTTTCAAATGCACTGTATTTTCACGTGACCACGTGCCAAAAAATGTTTACAGGTACATACATAAAACAAAACAGAAATGAATTAGACCAAAGATGACGAGATACATAAAAAAAACGTGCGTAGTGTTGCCAACAAGACAAAAATACCGCCCGAGCGATGAGGTAAAAGCGCAACTATCAATTGTAGAAGTACATTAGCCGCCATCTTGAGTTGTTCAACGATCGATACAAGAAAAACAAAGGGCGCGCTCCAAAATTTTGAGCAATCAATACAGGAAAAACAAACTTTCAAAAACGACACAAACGGGATTATTTAACGTTGTTTATGTGGGCTTATTGAAGGGACCAGAATAAACAAACAATTGATACGGAAAAATGTTAGATGCGGGATCCATGCATCGAGGTTCCACTGTACATACATATTGTGTTGAAATCAAATTTCTGGATGATTAAGGTCAAAATCAGAATTTTAAATAATTTCATATCACTTGCAGTTGTTGAGAGATAACTTGCGAAATATAACTGTAGGCTCAAATGCAATGACAAATAATTACAAACATTTTAATCAAAATAAATAGGTTAAATTTCCTGGTTTCATAAATTCTAGATTCAATGACAATTCACTGATGCATCGAGCATGTCCCTAAAGTAGATGTAAAAATATGACCATAAGTGTAATCGGGGTAGAGCAGGTAGGTGAGCAAGCTGGCTGTCATCTTGTTTCAGGGGAACATCCAGCAAACTCTAGAGCTGTTCCCTCAGTACGTGCACTCGCCAGAAATCTGCGAGGCCATCCTCAACTTCTTCCTGGCTGCCTTCTCCGGCCTGACCCAGCAGCTGGGGGCGTCCTTCACCGAGCACGCTGTGCATACCTGCCTCGTTGTTTTCACCAGGTACCACATCTCGCATCTCCTGTCTCACGCAGCACGGTGGCCCACAGGGTGTCTGCCGGTCACGGAATGGAAGGACTAGTCACGTAACATGAAAAAGACCCTAAAAAAAAACAGTAACTGTGTTGAAAGTCAATGTTTAATTTCCAGCAGCATTTTTCTCACTTGCAGTCTGTTTTTTGATACCTATTTTCAGTTTATCATCACACCTTAAATATAAATAGTTGGAAATTGTACACATGAATCGTCTGGAAATTGTCTCTGAAAAAGTTTGAGCTTTCTATCATAAAAATTGGCAAGTGTCTGCGAATAGTACTAGATAGTTTCGTGCTGGTCTATTTAATTTTGTTTATTATAAAAAATGACAGTGATTTACATAACATAATTTACAATTTTTTTTATCAAGACCTGAAATTTGTACACTTAGTTTGATTGTGTGCAGAAAAAAGTAAAAGATTGTTTTTAAGCAGCTTTGTTACGCCGTTCTTTTTGCTCGCATTCCGATTGCATTTCTTACAATATAAAATCATGCTTTCTATGAAAAACTTAGGAAACTTGTTAATTGGAATGTTTAGAGTTTAGGGTTCAGTATACACAAGTTAAAGTAAATTAATATTTCCCTATTTTTATTTTTTTTTCCTTGTAACATGTTTTAAGTGTTACTACTCCACGAATTTTTTTATTTTTTATTTTTTGTGATTGAGTTTTGATATATTCATCCAAAATTTTGACATGTGAATAATAGTTTACAAAACATTTTATTATTGTTATATTGTTACTGTTTGGTTAGTACTAACAGGCTCTAGTCTGAGGAATCAGTTGATTATTTCACACAAGTGACAAGTGTCATAATTTTTACACTAGAGCAGTAGTGGCCAACCCATGGCCTTTTGGACATTTGTAGACTGCCAAGGCTTAGGCAGTGGCTGTCCACAAAAGCTTGAAATGTCCAACTGCTGAATAAATCAGTTTCTAAAAAGATTATACAATCTTGCGAAACTTAAATTTGTTAAGTATACTTTTCAATTGCTGTAAATAAAATGTGTGATACTCTCCATTGTTTATATGTACTTGAGTTCGATCAAAAATCAGAAAACCATAAAATCACAGTAAAAGGTGTGGAGATTATACCTAGTTGTTAAGACTTAGAAGGAGCATAAAATATATAAATTAACCTATTAGATATTAATTTTTTTTTTGTAATTTTTGTAACTATTTAAACAAAAGGTTTGCCAACATGAAATAGGCTATGAACATTGACTTCAAGTGTCCTCAGCTAAACTATATGCCATGTTGAGCTATAAGAATGTATTATAACTAGGACTGTGTGAGTATCAGTTTTTTAGTTTGAATTGAATACACATATCAAATGATTCTCGAATATGAATTTATAATATGAATATTAAGAATGAGAATTAATAATAATTGGTAAAATTTTGTTAAAAAAACTTTAATTTGACAGAAAAATTTTGTGTTTTTAATCATGCAGTCAACCTAACTTAACCAACGAATCAACATTTCATTTCAGTTCCTATTTGACTTATTTTTCAGAATCTGTTTTTTTTTATATATTAACATCTGTTTTGTCATAGATACATTCAGCACTTAAGCTGCTGCTGTGTTGTATGGTGTTAGATTGATTGTGGTTATCATTTTATATGCCGTTGAAACAAAGGCGTGTCTGTGTTTTGTGGTGTTGAAGTTCATAATTAATTGCTGTTGTTTATTTATTTTTTTCCCTCTTCTGGTACATAGTGACAAAACGAATCCAGATAGTATTTTTTTGACATGTCACTAATATGCAGTGTTTTGAATAGTTCTCACGATCTTTCCGTTTATGTTTAGCGAGATAGTAGTGAAAAAATCTTTGAATACTTTGAATGCTTGTTGCATGTTTCAAATTTCATTTATTTTTCATGTTTTTAATAATGAAGTACCATTAAAATATCAAGTAAAGAATTTATATCGCACAAATGGCTTAACCTCAACAGTGAATGTTGGTATACGACAAACTCACGAGGCTATGTCAAGCAAACAAGCAAACAAATATTTGTTACCTATTTCGAAGTGTAAGTTTTCGAGGTAAAATCTAAAACTATTTGATTGGTATTTGAAAATTTGAATATTCGCATGGGCTTAAATACAGCCACTGTTTTGCAAGCTGTGGTTTGATATTAAAATCCAAAATGGCAAAAACGAACTGAATTTAAAATGATTTTTTTTGGGGTCTTCTAGTCCTTTGACATTTCAAATTGAATCATCTTTTTGATTATTCATTACTAATAGACCCAGCATGTGTAACTCATTCACAAAATTTAAATGAAAACCGTAGAACATGTATGAAGCCAATAAGATTTAATGGAAACAGTTGGGCAGGTGCGGAGGTTGCCTTGGCCAGGCTGGTGCTGTGAAGCCAGGGGCTGGTGGCTTGCAGGGACCAGGTGCGCACGTCGCTGGGGCAGGAAGGTGGCGCGGGGACCAGAGTGATAGAGAAGTTCCTGCAGCTCCTGCAGCTGGTCATGGCTGAGCCCGGAGCCGCCTTCAAGAGCTTCGTGCCGGGCACCGTCGCACTCTGCCTCGACCACATATACCCCCTGGTGCGCTCCCAACCTTCAGTCAACTTGCACATTTTGTTTTCTGGCAAAAAGGTTTTTTTTTTAATAAAAAGCTTGATATTTAATACTTTCAACTACTAATAATGTCATCTTTTTTGTCTTACGTCTTCATATTCACTTATTTTATTTGTAGATTCCTGCAAGAAAATCGGAAGGAGACATGTTATGCCTTATGCCTTTCTAATGCATCTATCTCTCCCTATCTCATTGTCATGAAAAAGATCCGTAACACTAAGCAAGATGTTCACAGTGTCCATTTATATTGGCATGTATCTAGGAAACCAAATGATTTATTTTAAAAATAATTATACCTTAAAATACACATACTTTTTTCTTCTTGTTACCCCAAAAAAAAAGTACCTAAGTGGTTTGCTGTCTGCCTACTTGCCATTTTAAGTCTGTGAAATATGTCAAAGGCAGAGAGAATCTCAGAACTATATGTTTGTAGCAACCAAGTTCTTCCTTAAACATTTTTTTCCTTTATTCGTGCCTTATTTTACAAATAACGTAGAAATCTCTATCCAATGGGTTATCAAAATGTTTGGTATTGTTAGGTCTGATCCAATTATTTCAAATCCAAATATCGAATTCGGATTCCAGAGAGTACCTTGAATATATCCTTCAGATCCGACTCTAGGTGTCAAGAGTCAAAACTAAAATAATTACAATAAATGAAAAATATTAACTATGTTGTTGAAACATTCTACACTTTAAAATGGTTTGTTTCACAAACCATGTTTCCATAATCAATACATGTTGTAATTTTTTTTTAATAATTACATGGTAAAAGTACAAAAGAGGATAGTTAAGAGGATGGTTATGAAGAAAAAAATGGAATTGGTAAACTTCAGAGATCATTATTACTGAATTTTTTAATTATCTTCATTTCCTATAGTATTTTTCATAGAATCATTTTTTCTCGTATGTAAAATCCTTGGAATACTGAGGATTTGATGGTATTCGAGGATTTGACCGGCCCATCACTGATTTTTGGTTTTATTACTAAAAAATTTGCACTCAACCCAATCTACGTGTACACCGGTAGGGAGAAAGTAGTTAACTGATTGGTTAGTAAAGGGCAGTGTTGCAACTGGGGGACAGAGGGGACAGACGAGTGGTGCCCGCAGGTGCGGGAGAGCGAGCTTCCCGACGTGAAGCTGCAGCTGTTCGCGGTGTTGCACGCGGTGCTGGTGTTCCGCTGGCAGCACTTCTACCGCAGCTCAGTGCTGGAGCAGCCGGGCCCCGGGGCGGACTCCCCCCAGCACCGCGACCAGCTGCTGGCCATCCTGCAGGCATACGGCCGGTCCCTGCTGCAGCCCGACATCAACGTGTTCGCCCACAACCTGCGCAGCCTGGAGCAGGTCAACGCCAAGTGGCGGCTCTACCACAAGGTACACATCCTGGTTTTTATAACTTGGCCTATACAGCTCCTGTTTTTTAAATTTCATGGGGGCAACATGGCATAGGTCTTAGCTTTGGGCACTTGTTTAAGTCAACGTTTCTGACTCGGGGTAGTTATGACAATGTAGCCGCCCGTAAAACAAAAACAATCAATCAATTCTCCCCTACCATGGTCACACACTGGAGCCTGTTAGCAAATATTAGATTTTAAAAAGAAATAATGCTTGGTAAGATATGATTAGAGGCAATATTGTATGGTGAATAGCAATTCAAACCAAAATAAGAGTCAATACACAGCTAAACACCAAAATGGAAGTCAATTAGTGATGGGATTTTCGATACTTCGATACCTCGATACCTTCGATACTTGACGGTATCGTAAAGTATCGAGTATCGAAACTGTAAGTTCGATACATTTTTTCGATACTGGAATGCTTGTTCATTTATATTGAATTAAGTGTTGAGTCACCATCGAACAAGATACAACTACAGTAGAACCTCGATGATACGTTCCCGTTTTATACATTTTCCCGTGTCATACGCCGATTGATTTTGGTCCCGCCGGAAGTACTATATTTAGAATGGTTTACTTTCCCGGACCATGCACTTATAAAATCATTAATATCCCGTTTCATACGTTTTTACGAAGCGGAAAAGTCCTGAAATGCACAAATTTTTTTGTTATATTCCTCCTGATAAACTACGTTTTAATGCTTTTATTTTGAAAAACGTTCATTGTTTACCTTTTCAAACGTAAGAAAATAACTTTATTACACCATAGATATGGATAGTATCAGGAAGACTGTGCACTTCGCTAGTAGCATCTATGGCCAGCACCATCCCAAGCGAGACTAGTGGCGCAAACTAGCAATGATTATGA
This sequence comes from Bacillus rossius redtenbacheri, assembly GCF_032445375.1. NCBI lineage: Eukaryota > Metazoa > Arthropoda > Insecta > Phasmatodea > Bacillidae > Bacillus > Bacillus rossius. Next base: position 68,514,373 of record NC_086332.1, read on the forward strand.
AAATGGTGCACGTGCTTTACCAAGGCACGGATCTCTTATTTTGTGCATTCATTAATCTTAGAACTGAATATACCCGTTTGTTATTGTTTTCTTACGATCGGATTGTTTTGTAATTTACATTTCTTAAGTTAAAATTTTATTGAAAATTGTTCTGTTGCATAAAGTTGTTTGTAAAATAAAACAAACCAGCAAACATATCTGATTTTCTTTTTACAATAGCCTAATTTTTTTATTTCTAATTTTGGCTTGGTGACTTCATAACATTTTGTAAGGCCACTGTTTCTCATTTTGTATTTCACTTCTATTTTTTATATTGATTTTTATACTCAAGTCTTTAAAGTTGTTTGCAGTTTGTATTTTTGTAATAAAGAGGGAATTTATATAGTTTAAAACTAATTTATGTTATTTGTAAGAATTGTTACTTAATGGGAAAATATTTTTCCCTGGAGTATCGAAAGTATCGAAAGTATCGAACTGAAAAAACAATACAGAATCGAGTATCGAAAATGTGGTATCGTCCCACCTCTAAAGTCAATACTAGGGATGGGCTGGTCGAATCCTCGAATCCTCGAATCCCACCGAATCTCTAGTATTCGAAAGATTCAAAATTCGAGGGAAAAGATTCGGGATTCGAGAAAAAATATTGATGTAAATGTAGTACTTTAAAAACTTAAATGCTTACAATTTACTTGGCCTGTTTACGTTTTCCTTGGAACACATCCTATTGAGGTACAGTAGAACCACGTTAATACGTGATGGTCAGGACCGAGATAATCACGGATTACCAAATTTCACGGACTAGCGATTAAAAGCCCGGAAGGTCTTGTCAAGCTTCTCAGACACCGGCGTGCAGCTGGGTAAAGGCCGTTCACGGTAAGGGCCCGCCGTCTTCGAATTAGTGTCTCGGCTTAAAGAAATACAGCACTGCCTAGCCATTAGTTCACGGTCATTTACAACAGCCGAAGAGAGAAAGATAATATCGTGCTGACCTTGCACCCTCCCCCCCCTCTCCCTCGTACAGCCGAATGCCAGCCAGACACGTCACTCGCCAGGCGCCTGCCGTGCGTTGGCGGGTGGAAACAAACAAAGGGAGACGGGAAGCAGAAGTCAGGACATCCCCCTCAAGTTTAAAGAGTGACAAATTTGACGAAAGGGGGGCGACACAAAGGGTCGGTACAAACAGCGTTGTAGAGTTTGGCGGCCCATGCGATGGCTTGTAGTGTTTGCCGGCCGCCGGCCCCGCGTGACGTTAATTTTAAGCGCTGACAATTTTTACTTCTCTTTTAAATCGTCCCGGATTATCCGATTCCCGAATTAGCGCATCACGGATTAACGAGGTTCTGCTGTATTGTACTTTTAATTCGTTATTATATAAAAAAAATTATGAAGCATGTACTGATTTGGGAAACTTACTTTATATTCATGAACATGGATGCACTTGTATTTGTACACATGTATTTTAATCGCAATTCAATTTTAAATATTCTGATACACGTTCTATTTATGAATTTTTTTAGGACCAAGTTTGGTTTGTGTAGACTACCAACATTAAAATATGTATTATCTGAGAATTCCATGATGGCCAACCAATGAATTTGTTAGCCAATCATTTTGAGCAACATAAAAAATATCTAATATTAATATAAAAAATTTTAATGGGTAAACTAGAGAAAACACCCCGTCACTTTTAACTTAGGGCATATTAATCACTATGCTTTAGTGAGGCTTAATTTTAAAAGACGCACAACAATATTTCTTATGGCCTAAAACTATTGAAGACAAGATGGCGCCTTTCAGTTTCCATTAAATATTTCAGGAAAGTGTTTACCTTCATTTGGGACTTTAAACAAATATCAAGTTGGTAACTACAAAATATTGTTCCGTCGGATGTTGAATTTTGTTTTCCGATTTCCGTGGATACATGAATCACTGTACTCACAGATAATGCCTGAATGCCTTAAATCCACCAAGTCGGATTCTACAGCAATTGATGAAGTGACCAGATTCTTACGTGATCCTACAGTTAACCCAGAAATAAACATTCTCGAATACTGGAAAACTCAGTCTGCGTGTTCACCCAGGCTACATAAACTGTCCAAAAAATATTTGTGTTCACCACCTGCGACAGTGTTCTCTGAACGTTTGTTCAGCACTGCAGGAAACATATGTTGTGACCAAAAACGGAATTGTCTTGATCCAGACCGTGTCAAAATCCTTGTTTTTTTAAATAAAAATTTAAAAGGTTAAATAATTCTGCATAATGATTAATTTTTTCTCTTAACTTATAAATTATTTTATAATTAACCCTTGAGAACTGGATTCGGATTCGAGGGGTGGATTCGAGGTACCGTTTGGGATTCGGATTCGAGATTCAGATTCGAGAAAAATGGAATTTGAACCATCACTAGTCAATACATTGCATAGCATTGAAATGTAAGCAAAACATATATCCAGCAAAATTCACCTCAATTGGGTCATTCCATTGTCACGGGTGGGACACTTGTGCAGCATTTAATTAATTCAGGGATTTAAAATAAGCTTTAAAAAATATTTATTGTATATTATTTTTGCAGTGTGTGAACTACAATCACAATGCTATTTATTGGTTAATGGTTTACTTTTAAATTTTCTTCTGATAATTAAATACTAGTGCCTAAACATTTGTCACGGGTGGGACAGAAAAAAGACATAGCCTTAGACACAACAAGTTTCTCGGAAAAAAATCTGTGAATTTATGAGTGTAACACAATTGAACTCATAATAATCTGATATGGGAGGCATTGATCTAAACATTACCACATGAGAGGAGGAGCTAAAACACCAATATTGAAAATAATATACAACTTTGTTCTGTCACGGGTGGGACCACTCCGTGTCACGGGTGGGACACGAGAATTAATCAAGTAAATTCAATTTTAGACCAACTAAAAACTGCGTGTTAAACAGTGAACAAATTCTACAAATTCTACACTTGTGAGAAATTAAAAATAATATAATCAAAGTAATATAGTAGTAACAAAAACAAAATGCCCAAAATAATATGTTGTTGGAAAAAGTTTTTTTTTTTTAACTAAGTTCGTGTTTGTTCATAGACATCCAACTGGCAAGGAAAGTCATAAAAAACACTATTTCTTATGTTTTTTACTTCAGGTGTTGGCAACAGAGAAAGAACCTGTTCAAATTTCACATAGGAGACATCTTTTTCAACAGCCATCTGAAAAGATTTTTATGTATTTCAAACTTTCAAATTCTTGTGCCAGTAAATTTGTGATTTTTTTATACATGTATAAAAAAAAACTTGTCATGGCTTAAATCATTGCTTACAATAGCAAAAGAACGTGTAGCTCCTTTTACCCATGCACAAGCTGAGAAGACAGTAATTTGTTTGTGGTTCCAGTGAGCAGACTGGATTTCATCTTGGGGCATAGCAGAATAATTTTCTGCAAAATCAACTTGTAAAATAACATCATCATCATCTAACATTTCTCTCATATCCTTAAATGCTTGTGATTGAGCTCTTTTTATATACACATGCTTTTTAAATACTTTTAATTGAAGTTATTTTAGTGCTTCATCAACTGTCCCATTAGTTTCAATGAGTTTGGGGCAACCTTCTATATATTTCCACTGTTTCCAGTTGGTTCTAAGGCAGGATGTATCTGTCTGCTCATCAATTAAAGTGTTTAGATTATGAATGGATTTAGTACAGTTTCCAGTCATGCAGTTCTTATTTGTTTAATCACAACAGATTATTTCAAGAAGTGTGGAACTATTTGAGGGAAAGTTTGGAACTTTTTTAGCGACAGCCTCAAGAAGAAAAGTGAAATTTGAATGGTATTTGCACACACATACATTGTGTGGAATTTCACTTGTCAGAATAACATGCTGGGGACGCAATGCATAAAATGTGGACAGTTTTACTGCACCAAGGTTTTCATTATTAAATAACTGATACGCTTCCCTTACCGTCATATTCATGTGACGTTTTTGTAGCTGCTGTCTTTTACCAGTTTTCGGATCCTTAACTGATTTGACATCCCTAATACCAGGTGACAGGCGACTGATATCATCACGTTCATAAAATTGCTGGACTAAAGACAAATTTAAACCAAGTAACGAGATCAATTATTACCTACAATATTTAACTTGAAATTAAAACTGCAAAATGAGTTACTGTACTATTAGCATAATTACAATTAGGAAAAAAAATGTCAAAAAGGAGGGCATTGTCCTCTTTTAAAATAATAGGTATAATCTATGAATTTAGCTGACAGTTAGTTAATGTATCACCAGCGCCACTGATCTTGTCACGGGTGGGACAGGTCAAAATGTTTAAATTTATATAATTGGACTATGTATCTTCATCTGTCCAAATTTTTTGCAACATGATTCACTCAACTAAATCCTTACTTTCACAACATTATAACCCTAACCTTAAACTGGGTGTTACACAAGATACACTTATTTAAGTTTTTTGTCACTGGTGGGACAACTAAGCACATGCTTTTCTTGTTTCAATAATATCACAAAAATGGCTTACCTTACAAAACAAACTTTATATGAAGCTTGAAGAACAAGGTACGTATTAACATCACTATGAATAAACTGAGAACACTGAAAGTAAGTAATGAAGTATCTACAATGTTGCCAAACTAGACAACAAAAATTGTGTCACAAGCTGACAACTTTCAACACTTAAAACACAACCAATTACTTTCATACATTTAAATATATTGTCAACTTTTTTGTTTTGGCAAATTAATATAGCATATATTTACTTCTCATTTCCCTGAATAATAAAAATTATTCACATTTTTAAAATTTTTTGCTCCAGGCTCACTTTGTTATGGAATGGCCCAATTACCTTATTTTGTGTATTAAAATATAGCATTCATTTAATAAATCTTAAGTCAAAGATTTTTTTTTTAAACTTAAATATTATGTACTAATTAAAACAAAATTTAGTATATGTATATGGAATTTTAGAAGTAAAGTAAATAAAATCAATCTTTTGGTGATACCTAGATACCCAGAAATTTCGCGACTCGCGAATTCGCAAAATTCTACAAATATGTGCACAGTGGCTGGGAAAATGCTGGTACTCATTTTCAGCTATTTTTATTCACGATGCACTCGCGAATTTTTTAACAATTTCTCCTATTCACGATTTTTTTTTAAAAGAACCCACAAAATCTTACAAGTACTAATGAATTTTCGGGCACATTGTTCACCTTTATTTACTTTTCGCTGTTAGTTGAACACTCGGCCCTAACACCACAATGTTGTCACACTTCGAATTTACACTAAAAATTATCTATATTTTTTTTGGTCATTAAAACACATATTTTATTTCAATTGTACAAGCTCTAACAATTAGTAGTACCACCACCACGTTCTTACTGTTCTCAGAACGTAACAAAACATTAAATGTCTCTTTGTTTTCCACAACAATTGTCGCCATTTTAAAGTCACTGGAATGGCATAGCCAACAGCTACAGTCACATGGCAAGAAACAGATACATGTACAGTAAAACCGTTTTGATGACTACCTGTCTATAATGACCTTGTTTTGAGAAACCAAGAATTTTTTATTTTTTAAATTTCAAACTGGAAGGAAATCGGCCAAAAAATACGTTTCTGAGCGCAATGTGCTATAGAATTCGCCGAGTTACCGATGTCAATAAATGGGACGGGCGCGCACTCTATACGAGCATCAACGTAACCAAACATGACAATCAGCGCTCACGCGGCGAGCTATCGAAACCGATAGTAGACTACGACATGCGTGCACTCTGTACAGGCTAAGCGTTGGCAGTTTAAGAGTTATTTAAATAAGAAAACGGTATTGTGTCAATGTTTTTAAACTACAATCAAATATCCACCGATTTGAATGGAAATTTCACACTCTAAATTTTCCTTTTCTTTTTCCTGTTGTAACAGTCAGACACCGTCCATGTCAACTAGGCTTTAAATTCACGGGCACGGCGATAGTATCTCGAAGTTTGCATGTACCATCCTGTGCTTGTAAACAATGCCACCTAAATTATCGCTCAGTGAGAGAGCTAAACAATTTTCAAATGATGGAATAGTAAAATCTGGCGATGTATTGCTATGCCGGTTTTGTAATAAAAGGGTTGCTTGGTAGTCATCAGACGCTGTTAAAAAGCATTTTGCAAGTAGATGCCACATTGAAGCTACAAGCAATGGAAAAAGGCAAAAAACTATTTTTGAAGCAGTCAGTGATGCTAAAGATGCCAAGGTAAGTTTAACATACTTTGCAGTTGGGAAAATTATTATCTATTTAATTTATTTTAGAGATTTAATAGGTAAATAGTATCTGTGATGTAGTAGGATCTTAACAGGTTTTCCTTTGTGAAATTATTTTAAAGCCACACAATTGTTTAAATCCATGTAGCTCAAACTTTCTTCAGTGTGATGTCCATAAGCCTCTGGAATATTTTTTATTGTTAAAAAGGCCTAATTGCTTTAATTTTGAGAATGCCTATTTAAGAAAATCATATTTTCATGTAGGTCAATTAGAACATTTCTAACTCTTCAATTTAAATTACCATATATTTTCAACACTTTTATTATTTTTGCAGGCTGCTAAATTGGATTTTGTGACCACAACGCTGGAGATGATGGTGTCTGCTAACATACCGATTGAAAAAGCAGATCACCCAGCTTTCAGGAGCTGTATGCGCCAGAATGTTGTCCGTGGTGGAGAACTCCCTGGCTGTGATACATTGAGAAGAGAGTACCTACCTTTATTGGCAAGCTCTCGCAAGGAGAAAGTAATTGATGCTTTGAAGGATAAGACAGTTGCTGTAATGTCAGATGAAACGACCGACAATAAAGGTAAGGCAATTTTTGTAGTGATCCTTACCACTGTAGAACCCAAAGATATTCAAGAACAGTATGTTGCTTCAGTGACATCTTTGGAAGAGGTCAATGGCCGTTCATGTGCTAGAGCAATTTCAGATGCCCTTCAGGATATGAAAGTTGAGTATTCTCAAGTGGTCGCTTTCGTTAGTGATGGTGCCAGATACATGAAGACATGTTTTGATGGCCTTTCTATCCTCTTGTCAGACGAAGTAATCCGTGTTCAATGCTGGGCACACAAAATTCATCTATGTACTTGGTGAATTGTTAAAGGGAAACCTTGCACAGCTCAACCAAACTGTGATTGCAGTCAAGCATATTTTTTTGACTGCAAGGAAGAAACGCAGTGCTTTCAAACAATTTTTAAAAGACAAGGGGGTTAACTATTTCTCTCTTCCCAATTCCTGTGCAAACTCGCTGGAACTCCTGGCTAAAATCTGTTGAGTGGTTGGCAGATAACTGGGAAGTTCTTTTCTTGTTTCTGCAGTCACAAAAAGAGAATGAAAGCAACAGTGGCTCTAAATTCCTTCATAATTTGAAGGAAGACGAAGCTAGTGTACTACATGTTGAGTGTGAATTTTTCAAGTCTCTGAGTGCTGTGTTTAAACCTCTATTGATGACACTGGAAACCAACTCTGTACCATTGGCAGCTGACCTGTATCCGAAGCTGCAGCATCTGAAAAGAAGATTGCACGTTAATGGCAGTGGGGTTTTCAGTGACAATGTCAACGACGGACTGAAAAAGTTGAAGTGTGTGCACAAAGCCAAAGCAATTGATGTAATGAAGAACACTTCAAGTCATATTTCTTTGAAATTGGACAAACTGATCACAGAGGATCCAGCTCATAAATTTTTTTAGTCTGTCGCAGACTTGTTCAACAGGCAAAGTGTACTGACCCAAGAAGTTTCAGGGGACAGGTTATCTTCACAAGTGCCATCTTTGAAGAAGGTGCCACTAAATGAAAGTGTACATGCATACATGGATCTCAAGGAGCAGCTGCAATAGAATAGTGATTTGAGTGTGCTTGAAGTACTTAAATCAACGCACAGCGAACATAAGTATTTTGTGGACAGTGCATTAAAAGCTTTGTGGGTTCCAGTCTCAAATGTTGACTGTGAGAGATTCTTCTCAAAATTTTTGTGTGTACTCATAAACCGCAGAACAAATTTGAGCTTAACCAACTTGGAACTGTTGTCATCCTATGCTTATGAAGCAAACAACTGAATTGCTTTTCGATTGTTTTAAGTTAACTGTTGCTTTTTAATCATACATTGCATTACAATTTTTTTAACTTGGTTTTTTAATAAGTGTCAGTAATTGTATCACATATATAATAAATAATAAACAGAAATTTCCAATATCCCGTAATTTTTCAAAACCATAATGTTTATCTGAACTCAAGAATTATACTATTTCTACTCAAGAATTTTCCCTTTTGTAACCCAAGAATTTTAGTTACTGCAACCCAAGAATTTTCCGGGTCTCTAGTGATACCATACAGACATGCTATGTTGATTTTTTTTTTGTCTTTACTGTTAATTAAGGGCTATTTCTGTAAATTAAAACTATACCTCCCTTGCATTTGTTGTTCTGTCTCAAATATTTTCAACGGATACTTCAAAAGTGTAATATAATTTCTGTAAAAACTCATGCAATTTATATCAACTGTTTACATTATTGATTATTGTATAACAACACTAAGTAAATATCTCTTGAAAATATGTAAGACAAACAAAGAATGCAAAAGAGGTATAGTTTTAAGTTTACAGAAATAACCTTTAACTAAAAATAATTATGAGAAAAAGAAGAAAAAATTGTGACATGTGAGACCCCACCTTAAGATCTACAGAGAAACATTACAAGGATATGTATAAGTACAATGATTTTAGGCTTTTAAGTTTTAACATTGTATATTGAATTTTTGATTATATTTATAGTATTGAAAAAATAAGATAGTGACAAAGAGTAAAATTTAAATTTGAAAATATTTTGGCAGCAGAAATAAACTTAAAAAACACAATGAAATATATTTATCCACTGCCTAAAACATTATATAGGTTTAGTAATTCCAATAAAACTATTTATTGTTGAGATATTTGATTAATTTTATATAGGTATCAATGCATGATACTTCAAAAATAAAAATGATACCCAATAACAATAAGTGATAAAGAAACTTGTCAAAATATAAATACTGTACATAAAATCTTTGAGTTAGGCAATTGCACTAAAATAATTATGCTCTACTTTTTATATTCATATTTATAACTTCTCATGAACTAAGGAACATTACAGGAATACTGAATTTTTAATTTTCAGTTTATTTTTTTTATTTTTACTAACTTACTCTCATCCATATATGTATTATTGTTTTATGTACACATTTAAGTGAACAAATTTTTGAAGCCATTGATCAAAGTAATTGTTATTGATAGATTACTTATTATTACCTTTGCTTTAATAAAGACACAATTCACTATTAGTAGTTTGTAATGATAAAATTTGATTTTTATAACACCAAAAAATCTTAGGTATAAATTTGAGTAATTACAAGCTCTGAATTTGATTAATATGGGAAAAAAATGGGGGGGGGGGGGGGGAATCCAGGATGATAAGGATTTATTTATTAATGTTGTAGCACTGTTAATGGAGGAAGAAAAGAACTTGTCAGTTTGCCCCATGTTTTCATTTCCTTGTCAGTTCTTTGTAGCGGGCTTTTCAAGAGTTGATGTCATGTTAGGGTGCTAGTGGAGGCTGTGATTCGACTGTCATGTTATGTGAACGCTGATTAGGATCAAACCAACTTTCAGGATCAGAACACACATACATACAAGACGAAACCAGAGATTGTGCTAAACTTGTTGGTGGAGTGTTGAATTTTTGAACCATTTAAAATTGCATGGAATAAAACCTGGAGTTCTACTGTTGATTGTTGATTTCTTGAAAAATGCAAGATAGAGGAATAAAATGTAATAATTCGCCATCAGAAATCGACAGCAGTACCTGCAAGAATTGTGTTTGTTTTCAGCCATTATTCAAGGAGGAGCTGCTGTCTCAGTTTCTCAGCGTCCTACTGCACGCGCTCCTGGACAAATCCCATGCTCTGCTGGGGGATGACATAGCGGTCGCCATCCACAACATGGCCACCGTGGACTTTGCTGCCTTCCATGGCGCCTTCGTGCCGCACTTCCTGCAGACGGCGGGCGGCTTGGACGAGGCCCAGCGCTCCATTCTCCAGCGAAACTTCAAGCGTGACTCGGTGGGTTTCCACTTCCTGCTGCTGGCAGCTTCCTGTCAAATACTCTTCTGTTTTGTCTATGCATGTGACCTGGCTAGGCGCACAAGCACTGTGAGTGAGTGTGGAGGCAGAGTAGAGTGACAGGCCGGCCAGCACATCACGTGCGTCATCGCCTCCATGCAATAGGCACTGAACTGTTCAGTCTTTGCTTCAATAATGTGTCTCTATGAGATGTAAAGTTGTGCTGTGATTTTGTTATGATATAACTGGTGATAGTTTGAACTTACAAAGGCACTGTAAGGAAAGAAACAGAATAGTGTTGGATTTTGTGGAAGTTCACTGCTGGCCAATCAGCGGGCTCCTTAGTCATAATCATAATTGCTTTACTTATCTCATAATATAAAATAAATTACAGAGTAAATAGAAAGTAAATGTGTATACAGTGTTTTATTGTATAATCGTTGCACATTTTATGCTAAAATCAAGTTTGAAAAGTAAGGGTGTGACTTTTGTATAAGAAAAGGAATTTTTGTATATTAGTCATTAATTTATTAGGTACTCATGTAACAAAAACATATTTGTTCAACTTAAAACAACAACAAAAGTGATGCAAACGTGAGCCGGAACGAACGTAGTGTACCCATGATGACTATCGTAGTACACACTAACCACAAAAGAGTGCCGGCTATCAAATGCAGTTTACTTCGGCACGAGACAGAGCACGTGTGTTGCATGTAGGGATGGGTCTGTACCGGTTCTCGGTTCTCGGTTCCTACGGTTCTCAGCATTTTAACCGGCACCGAGAACCACAGCTAAAATGTCGGTGCCGGTACCGGTACCGGCAGTATAGCAAAACCCTTTACGAAAATAGTCCATCACTACAACTTAACTGCAGCATGAAATGGCTCAACTCACGTCCAATTCATATATGAATTATTTTTTTTTGGACTTTGTACACAAACGTGTACTTGAAGAAATTAAGATTTTCTTTTTAAATTACTCGTGAACGCTATCTCAGGAATTAACAATAGGGTGCCAGAGGTAATCAATAGGTAACAACAAAATAACACTATCAATAATTATTTTTATTGCTTTAACCATAGTATGAGAAACCTCGAGTCATGGCTGATAACAAACAAACAAATATTAAATACAGTCTATGGGATGTCGTAGATAACCTGACTCTTGAATAAAATAAAATAAAATAAATTAAGTTCCTGAAAGTGTTCACAAAGTAAAAAGTTTTGGGGTTTGCTCCGGCTTGCTCGAGCATGAAACTCCTGACCTTTGGACCACTGAACTTGTGTGAGTAAATTGTGCAATTTTAAGTATTTTTGCCGATAATTGCCGAAAGTCAATATTCAATTAATTTGATGATTATCCAAAGTTTATACTAATACAGTTCGCATACGTTGACGGTAAAATTTACGTCAGCGTTCCAATATAACGATGATGCAGACCATACCTTAACTCTGGACGATTAAGGTCGTTCGGAAAATACGTCGTCACTCACGTGAATTGAATGCAATTCTTCTGCATTCAATCACAGGGCGTCGCTGACGATTGCCCTGTATTTTGACGTAATTTTCAGACCAAAAACGCCAAAATTAGCCTCGCCACAAATAAATATTCCCCGAGGGAATACACTTCAACACGCACTAAATGGCGTCATTTTCCACTCTTTTTCTTCTCTCTTGCCGAAAATTAAATTGTTACTTGAAAAGGGCCAATCACGGCCGCGACACGTTAGCGTCCTTTTTAACTAAGCCAATGAAATGTCAATACTACACAAGCATAGGCTCGTTGAAGCTGTTCCAAACGCCGCGCGATTATTTATATCAGCAGTTGTCATGACGACGCAGCACGAGCTGCGAGCGCCGCCATGCGTGAAACAAAACAAAACACTGCCGAAAGTCCGGGAAGCGGTATTAACCTCGAACGTAAAACAATAACAAACAGTTTCAGTTAGTCTGATAATACCGTAGTATTACAACTTCTGTGGAATAATATTCATCTCTAACTATAAAATAAATTACACGTGAAAATATTTAATATTCTCGTCACATCTGTAAACAAAGTATGTTTTACAAACAAAACATAACAGTTGAAGGTGCCATAGATGTAGTTCATAGATGTATGCAACTCTATAACGTGCCTCAGCAGAGATGTGAGAATAGAAGACGCCATGTTTGTTTCAATTTGTTTTTAAAATAGGCAGTTAATTGAGTTGTTGACACGTAAGTATGGGTGACTGGTGTATAAAGAACAATTAAAAGTGCAAATTCCACAGAATATTTGTTTAATAGAATGAATGATTGATATAAATTTTCCGTAATAATTTTCGGCATTCTAAAATTTCATGCTTTTTGTGCAGTGCTTTGGAGTGTAAGTTCAGTGCATCTGCAGCCATCTAGCGGAATGGCTAGTTACTTTCTCTTTTAGGCAAACGGGATTGCTTTGAAAGTGGCACGTCTTTGTTTTTAGTGTTAATAGCGTTGACGAAGATCTCGCGAACACATGATAAAAATATATACGAGGGTTATTTTTTTTCAACCTCCGATCGGCTGTAATAAAAAAACGGGAATGAATTGGGAAATTATTTTAATGTCAAAAGAAACGTACATCTTTACTCTATTTTTCCACATAATCACCGTGCAGATTTAGGCATTTTTCGTACCGATGCACCAGCTTTCCAATACCCTCTGCATAAAATGATGCCTCCTGCCTATTCAGCCACGTTTTAACAGTGCCCTGCAGTGTGATTACAGTTTCATTTCTCCATGGCATGCCCATTAATCGATACCCTAATCGCTCGTACACGAATCGACACGTCTCGTAGTGTTTACCCCCTTCCACCAACCATGTGGAGCAGCCAACTCACACCTCAGTTGAAGCTTGGTTATGGGAATGTCAACATGGCTGCAACGATAAACTGTACGGCGAAATGCGAGCTGCGTGGAGTCATCCGTTTCTTACAGGCAGAAGGGCACACTGCAGCAGAAATCCATCGCCGAATGAGTGTTGTGTACGGTGAAAACTTTATGAGCGATGGCGTTGTGCGAGAGTGGTGTCGGAAATTCCGCGAAGGCCGTATTGATGTTCATGATGAAGGTGGCCAAGGAAGGAAGTCGGTAGCAACAGATGAAACAGTTCAGAGAGTTGATGCAGTTGTTCGTGAGAGACGTCGATTCACAATTTCAGAACTGTCTGAACAATTTCCGCTCATTTCAAGGTCAGCCCTATACGCCATTGTTACAGACAATCTCGGATACAGGAAAATCTGTGCCCGATGGGTACCCAAGATGTTGACTGACATCAACAAGGAGCGGCGAATGGCATCAGCCTTGTCGTTTTTGCTGCGTTACGCAGACGATGGTGAACACTTTTTGACTCAAATTGTGACAGGTAATGAAACATGGATTCATTTCGATAATGAAAAAACAAAAGTTTAAACGGACATTCAGCACCAAGAAACAGATGGCTACAGTGTTCTGGAATCACCAAGGTGTGCTACTGGTTGATTTCATGGAGCCAGGGACAGCAATCAATGCTGCTTCATACTGCGCGACACTACGACGACTAAGACAGTCGATACGCAACGCGCAGAGAGGAATGCTGACATCTGGTGTTGTCTTGCTTCATGATAACGCCCAACCGCATAGTGTCGCCGTAACACAACAACTCCTTGCAAGATTTCGATGGGAAGTGTTTGATCACCCTCCTTACAGTCCGGATTTGGCACCGAGTGACTATCACCTTTTCCCCACGTTGAAAAAGTGGCTTGGAGGACGACGCTTCAACACCAATGATGAACTGCAGAGCACTTTTAAAACGTGGCTGAATAGGCAGGAGGCATCATTTTATGCAGAGGGTATTGGAAAGCTGGTGCATCGGTACGACAAATGCCTCAATCTGCACGGTGATTATGTGGAAAAATAGAGTAAAGATGTACGTTTCCTTTGACAATAAAATAATTTCCCAATTCCATCCCGTTTTTTTATTACAGCCGATCAGAGGTTGAAAAAAAAAACCTCGTATATAATTTTTTTATTATTTTATTAGTAAAGTGGTGTATGGATTTGTAGATGTATTTTACTATTGACTGGTCATACGAAATGCTTGTTGACACTTGTAAAGTATAATTATTCTGGCCAAAATTAAGCAAATTGTGTAAGAAATGGCATCAGAAGTGTGGCAGTAATTTACTGTTGACTGTGCAAACAAAAGAATTCAATGTAGGCAATAATTCAGATGGACAATTTATTATTTTAATTCTTTGAAAGTTCACAATCATTGTATTTATTTTAATTATTGTAATATTTTCTTTTTAGTTCTATGTTTTAAAGGAGGGTGTATGTAGATTTCTTGAGGTAATTACTAGATTAATATAGTACATTTTAGTTTTATTAAGTGTTCTCTATATTATATCGAATTTATTTTTTTATTAATATATATTACATTTGTAATAGGTTGGTGTGTTTACTGTAGCTTGAAAACTATACTAAAACTTTTAATTTGCTTTGATAGCCTCTTTAAAGACTGAAACATTATGCCAATGCATTTCTTTGTAAGCATACAATAAAAAAACATTGTGGACAGACAAATTATTATTTTCAGTGTTATAAACAGTAAATTGTTGAACATGTAAGTCTGGATACAGGCTTTTTAGTGCTTTTTTTTTTGTAGCCAAAACAATAAATAGTTTATTACTTAAAACACCTCATAAATAATGTGTGAATAATATTTATATTATTGTTTGTCAGAATCGAGGACCAAGAACCGAGAAGTGATTTTTAAGAACCGGTACCAAACCGAGAACCGGGAAAAAACAGGAATTGACCCATCACTAGTTGCATGCAATCTGCAAGCTATCGATATTGATATTCAACTGCGTGTGTGCACTCTTTACGGGCATCAACGTAAAATAACATGTTTGATGCCAACTAATGGTTGTTAGTGGTGGGAGCAGCTACAAATTTTGTCCCTTGACAAGTAGCGACCAGTGACATTAAAGTAGAAGGGCAGAGCCGCTGTGATTGTATTGCATATAGCAACATCGTAATCCAGAAGCTTCAAGAACGACATATTATGGAGAGACATCAATAAAACCTTGTTTGTAATTTATGTGGAATGTGGATGTGAGCGATTTTAGTAAAAATTATTTAATTCTGTTATTCGTTCATGAAACTGGAAGAACTAAGATTGAAATTTTTTTTTAATGGCAGTCTGGTTTTCTTATGTTTTTATAATGCTATCCAAGTACATATTATTAATATTTACTTTGTGACATTGATCATATTAATTTAAAAAAAATTAAATGATGTATACTTAGAGAAACCAAATTAACTCATATTTCATTGCCATTATACATTTCTCTAAGTAAGCGAAATGTCTTCTGTGATAGTTCAAAAATTTTTAAAAATAAATATGTATCCGGAATGTTTTAAATGTATTCTGCAAATTTACATAATAATGTTGAACAAGCAAGAACTGGGCATTGCCCTATTTCGGTGCAATAAAATAGTGAGTGGCTCCTTGTTTAGTTTGTCATTTCATGGTAAACGGTAACATTTAGGTTAAAGTCACATATCATTTCGTAGAGAGTAACTGGCCACGTATGTGTTGCACTGAGAAAGTTATTGTGTGATGCTGGCAATCAGCGCTAGGCGAGTCTTGTGTTGCTGCTCAATAGATGGCGACTTACCCGTGCCAAGTCGCCATCTCTTAGCGAGATGCAACTCACGACATGTCTGGCGCTGCTCTAGGAGAGCGCGTTGATGTGATATTTTTGCTGTTGTGGGTTGTGGCCTGGCCCTGTGACTTACAGCCTCGGTTGCGACCGCTACATGCGACAAAGTCACCATGACATTAAACATTTCCCATTCCTTGCATTGGGACATTTTTGTACTCTCTACATTGCAACTAAGAACAAGATAGAGTTCACAATGTTTGAAAATGTCGTTAAAAGAAAATTTAATACTGTATTTACTCGTGTAAAGGCTCCCCCCCCCCCCCTTTTTTTTTTTTTTTTCAAATTTTTGACTCCAAAAAAGGGGAATTTGGAAGAAAAAATAGATTTGTCTTTTTTTTCAGGTATGAAAAACTAACATTTAATAAAAGCAAAATGAAATACCGCCACAACTTATTTAAACACCAATTAAATTTTGATTAAATGAAACAGTTGGCGGAACGACTGGCAAGTCTTGCGTCTTTGTTCTAATGAGAAAGGGTGGGGGAGGCACGACGCAGCAGTAGGGAGAGAGGCAGCTAGTCCGGAGGGTGGAGAGGCAGAGGCGTGGCCTAACCTCCCTCCTGCCAGCTAGCCAGCCAACCAGACAAAGGAGTGTTAGAAATACCAGTTTCATGGTACGTGTACCAGTTTTCATAGGTAATTCCTTGACGTATTACCGGTATAGTTTCTTTTGTCTTAGTTTAAGAAATACAACGATTAAATTATTGTCGATTAGGTAGGGGTGTTTGGAGTGTGTATAGTGTACATAGGTATTTAAGTATTTTTGCTGACGTTACGTGTGCAACAAATTTGAGACTGAACATTCGAACATTTGAATTCCCGCGCTGCACAAGTAGCAGCACCACCCCTTCACAGTTGGCCACCATGGTTCCAGATTTGGCAACGCTGCCAAGGTTGACAGCGCGTCGGACTTCCGTCAGGAAGTCAGTTCATCGTGTGTTTTCGTGATGGTAAGTGTGGCTATCGGGCCCGCTCACCATTGTTTTTCGTCTCGTAACGCAATCCGTTGCAATCGTTGTTTGTACAGTCAATTATTTCGCGTGATGCAAATATTTGGTCCTCCGGGCCGGATCTATTTGTGCCGGCGTCGCTTTCGTTGTTTCGGCGTGTCGTGTGCCGCGTGGTGAACGTTTTTGTGTGTAGGGCAAATTTCTTGGGTATGTAATTTTCTCTAACCTTTTGTGCTTCGTTGAACGTTGAGTTTGTCTCCGCTGTAGTTACTCGTGCGTCACCGAGGTAACATTTACCGGCATACTTCTCACGTGGTGGTGTTTTAGGTTATGTGTTGAGTCATTGTACTACGTGACTATTTACTATGGCGGATAAACGGTCAGCGCTGATACGCGTGCGCATCGCAGAGAGTCGCCTGAAGCGGGCATTTGACCTTTCTCAAAGCGCGCGTGAGGACCCCTCGCAAAGAAACTTATTTCTTGCAACAGTGCGCGACTTGGAAAACATAAAGGAGCAGTTCGAAGTTGACTGCGTCGCGGTGGAAGCAGCCATCGGCGAAACAGATGTGGACGTAGCTGAGCACGCTTCTCGCATGGAAGCTTTCGATGATAAATACTTCCAAATCAGGGCCGTTGTAGCCGGCATAGAGGACTCAAAGGTACAGCCCTCCAGCCAACCACAGTCTCAGGTGAGCAAACCACGGGTGGCCCTGCCGAAGATATCACTTCCAAGTTTTGATGGTAGTCCACAGCAATGGCCCAACTTTTCGAACTTGTTCAGTACACTTATCACCAATAATAGTGAGCTTTCCCCTGTAGAAAAGTTAGCCTATCTGAGATCTGCCCTCAGTGGAGAGCCTTTAGGGATGATCAGTTCCTTGACTATGTCCAATGCCAACTTTGATGTGGCCTGGAAGCTACTCGCAGGGCGGTATGAAAATAAGCGACTTGTCGTGGCAATACACGTAGATGCACTCTTGCACGCACCAGCTGTTACCTCTGACTCACCTAAAGCGCTACGCCAATTGTTGACAAACATCACTGAGAGCATTTCTGCCCTGACGGCACTGGATGTGCCAGTGACTCAGTGGGACTTGATCCTGCTTCCTATCCTATGCAAGCGCTTAGATTCTTGTCTTCAGACACAGTGGGAAATGTCGCTTACTAATGAGTTCCCTACAGTGAGTGATTTCGTAAAGTTTTTGGAAAAGCACTGTCGCGCTCAGGAGGCTGTTGCTCAGTCACGTGGCAAGTCGTCAGGACTGCAGCCGCCCATGAGAAAATCTTCTCCACCATTCGCTGGCTGGAAGCAATCTCGTGGTCAAGCGCTGAATAGTTTAGTCAGCTCCTCACAGACCTGCGGTCTGTGTGGTGGCCCACATGCTCTTGTAAAATGCAGTAAGTTTAATCAAAGTGACCCTAAAGATAGGTATACCATTGTGAAAAGACAGGATCTGTGCTTGAATTGTCTTTCGCCTGCACATCGAGCCAAAGGTTGTCCATCGTCAGCATGTCGTCATTGTGGAGCTCGCCACCATACTTTGTTACATTTTAAGCAGCAACCACCCGAAGGCAGCTGTGCATCTCCAGAAGGCTTCAATGCTTTGTCAACAGAAGCTAATTCTGCGACAGTTGCCGTTACCGCCGCAGCCCCGAGCTGTTCTAAGACTGTCCTGTTGTCAACTGCTCAGGTAAACATCCTCGACCGCACTGGTACACCATTTGTTGTTCGGGCACTGCTTGACACTGCTAGCCATGCTAGCTTCATTTCAGAGAAGTGTGTTCAGAACCATACCCATACAGGGCTTATCCAACACCCCTGTCAATGTGGCCAAATCCTATGTTTCAGTTGTTATCACACCAGTTGGCATCTTAGCGTCTCAGTTTGCGCTGGATGTTTTTGTGCTTCCTCGTATAACCAGTAGCGTGCCAGGTACAAAGTTGTCTGATAGGGTTCGTAAATCTGTGGCACACTTGCACCTTGCTGATCCTGCCTTTGACACTCCTGGTCCAGTCGACCTACTTATTGGTGCTGACCTGGTTCCGTATTTAATGAAAGGTGGAAAGATTGATGGGTCTCCAGTGGCTCTAGACTCTGTACTAGGTTGGATCCTGATGGGGAAGGTGGAAATTGAACAGACTTCAACCAACATGACATCCCTTTGTGTTTCGCTGGTGACCTCTCATCCCCCATTACCTGATGTCATGAGAAGGTTTTGGGAGATTGAAGAATTTCCCCTTGTGAAGCATCAGTCTCCCGAGGATGTACACTGTGAAGAGCTGTTTGTGAAGTCTTACACAAGGCATGAGACCGGCCGGTACAGCGTTGCGTTACCGTTTTGTCAACCTGAGCCAGAGTTAGGGTCCTCTAGACCTCAAGCCATTAATCGTTTGCTTCGCCTGGAAAGACGTCTCAAAGGGGACCCTGCCCTCAAGCAGAAGTATTCCGAGTTTATGGAGGATTATCTCGCGATGGGCCACATGGAAAGAGTCGCTGAGACAGAAATGGACTGTGCCCATGCCTTCTATATACCTCACCACGCTGTCGTGAAACCAGACAGCTCCACTACAAAGGTGCGCGTTGTTTTTGATGCATCAGCCAAGAGTTCCACAGGTGTGTCGCTTAATGATACTTTGTTAACAGGGCCAAAATTGCAGCAAGATATTTTTAATCTACTATTGAGCTTTCGTTTACATGTTGTAGTTTTCACGGCAGACGTAAAACAAATGTATCGCCAGATCCATGTCCATCGTCATCATCAGGATTATCAACGTATTGTGTGGCGCTCTAGTGACGCAGCTCCAGTCCAGGACTACAGGCTGAAAACTGTGACCTATGGAGTGTCTTCAGCCCCATTCTTGGCACTCCGCACTCTTAAGCAGCTGGCTGAAGATGAGAGAGAACAATTTCCCACTGCCTCTCGAGTGTTGTTGTCGGATGTTTATGTGGACGATGTTGTTACGGGTGCGCCGTCTGTGGACTCTGCAGTGGCCATGCAGCAAGAGCTCATCAAGCTTTTAGCGAAAGGGGGATTTCAACTCCGAAAATTCATGAGCAACCATCCGACACTCCTGAATTGGCTTCCTGCTGAGGATATTGAAACCCTCCAACCGTTAGCCTTGGATCAGGACAGCTGCACTGTAATCAAGGTACTGGGACTACAGTGGAACCCCACCTCCGACACATTCATACAAGGTCCGAGCCAGCGCCTGCCCTGCGACAAAAAGGACAATTTTATCGAACGTGGCAAGGATTTTCGATCCTCTCGGTTGGTTGACACCTATCAGCATGTTTGCAAAATGTCTCATTCAAGTCCTTTGGGTTCAAAATCTCGACTGGGATGCAAAACCACCACCAAACATATTAGACAGCTGGAACAAGTTCAACAGCCAGCTCCCTCTTCTGTCTGCACTCAACATCTCTCGCCTTGTCAGGGGAAAACAGGGCTGTTCCTATCAACTTCATGGATTTTCAGACAGTTCAGAATTGGGTTATGCAGCAAGTGTCTACCTTCGTGTGGTTGATGTTGATGGGACAATCACGGTACACCTGCTCGCTGGCAAATCTAAAGTAGCCCCTGTCAAGGCCCAGTCTCTACCTCGGTTGGAGTTGTGTGGAGCTCTTCTCTTGTCTCGGTTGCTTCGTCACATGATAAATGTGCATGGAATGGAACTTGAATTCACCTCCATTGTTGCCTGGACTGATTCACAAGTAGCCCTAGCGTGGATCCACTCTTCATCTCATGAGTTAAAAACATTTGTGGCAAATAGGGTTAGTGAGATTCAGGACCTGACCCCTTCAAGTTGGTGGAGGCACGTGCGTTCAGAACACAACCCTGCTGACTGTGGCTCACGTGGATTGTTACCTGCCCAGATACTTGACCACCACCTTTGGTGGACAGGCCCTGCATGGTTGACGTTACCTGCAGATGAATGGCCTGCAAGTGCTTCGTGTAGTGACATTTCCGATTTGGTCCAACAGGAGAAGAAGTCGTTGGCATTGGCAACTATTCTGTATACTGAAGACATTGATTCACTGGTCGAACGTTTCAGCAGTCTAATGAAGTTACTGAGAGTGACTGCCTATATTCTGCGTTTTGTTGCTAATTGTCGTCACTCACAAAGTGCTCGTGAATCAGGGACCCCGTGTCCTCGTGAGTTGGAGACTGCCTTAAATTTCTGGATACTTCGAGTTCAGTCGATGGTGTTCAAAGATGACCTGGCCTCTTTGAGAAAGAATAAGCGAACCTCACCACAGATACGGAAGCTTCATCCTTTCCTCGACTCTGATGGGTTTCTTAGGGTGGGTGGCAGGCTTGACCAGTCGAAGCTCCCGTTTCAACACAAACACCCGGCCTTGCTTCCTAAATCAAACCCCTTGACGAGCAGGATTATACAACACTATCACAACGTCAATCAACATCCCGGGATACAAGCACTTCAAAGTATTCTTAGAGAGAAATTTTGGATTCTCTCAGATAAGCAGGCAATCACCAGCTGTGTTCACCGCTGCTTGAAGTGTTTCAAGGCACAGCCACCCACTTTTACACCCCTCATGGGAAGTCTCCCGGCCATGAGAGTTCAGCAAGTGAAACCATTTTCGAAGGCCGGCGTGGATTACGCTGGCCCCTTTTTCATAAAACTGGCTCGTGTGCGCAAAGTCACTCTGTTGAAGGCCTATCTGTGTATATTTGTATGTTGTACCACTAAGGCGGTTCATGTGGAGTTGGCGTCTGACCTGTCGACTGAGGTGTTCCTTGCTGCATACAAACGTTTCATCGCCCGCAGAGGGAGATCCTCTGACCTCTATAGCGATTGCGGGACAAACTTTGTTGGAGCCCACAACCAGCTGACAGAACTGCAACGCATGTTGTCATCCTCATCGCATCAGCAGACCATAGTGGATTGTTTAGCTCCTTTTGGAGTGAGGTGGCACTTCAACCCTCCAGCCGCTCCTCATTTCGGAGGCTTGTGGGAGGCTGCAGTTAAGGCGTTCAAGTCACATTTAAATCGGGTCATTGGTGAACAGATTCTCAGCTTTGAGGAGCTCTACACGGTCGTGGTCCAAGTGGAGGCCATACTGAATTCTAGGCCACTCTGTCCATTAAGTTCCGATCCCAATGATCTGCGTGCTCTCACCCCAGGACACTTCTTGACCATGGAGCCGCTGGTGTCGCATCCTGAACCCGAATTGGAACAGGTACAACTTAACAGACTGCAGCGTTGGCAACTAGTATCGCGGTTGCATCAAGACTTTTGGCACCGGTGGCACCGCGAATATCTGCACACACTGCAGCAGCGTTCGAAGTGGCAAGATCAAACGATAGCTATCACACCAAACCAATTGGTGTTGATAAAGGAAGATAGAGTACCTCCCCTGCAATGGAAGTTGGGACGCGTCCTGCATCTTCATCCTGGATCTGATGGTGTGCCTAGGGTCGCTACAGTGCGTACCACCTCTGGGAGTCTAAAACGCCCTGTAGTGAAGTTGTGCCCATTGCCTCTTGAGTAGTGTTGAAATGGGTCATTTCAAGGTGGGCGGAATGTTTGGAGTGTGTATAGTGTACATAGGTATTTAAGTATTTTTGCTGACGTTACGTGTGCAACAAATTTGAGACTGAACATTCGAACATTTGAATTCCCGCGCTGCACAAGTAGCAGCACCACCCCTTCACAGTTGGCCACCATGGTTCCAGATTTGGCAACGCTGCCAAGGTTGACAGCGCGTCGGACTTCCGTCAGGAAGTCAGTTCATCGTGTGTTTTCGTGATGGTAAGTGTGGCTATCGGGCCCGCTCACCATTGTTTTTCGTCTCGTAACGCAATCCGTTGCAATCGTTGTTTGTACAGTCAATTATTTCGCGTGATGCGAATAAGGGGTATAAAAAAAACGAAAACTAGTTTTAGACATTAGGTTAGTTTTAAAAATATTATGACCATGTTACATAAAAAAAATTTGGTTTATAAAAATACCTCGCAATAGTTATCAAGTAAACCATGCACAGCATACCACTGTTTTGACTGAAGTGCCATTTTTCTCAGTATATGAGTACCAGAATTTTCAAGCTGTCTTCAGACAATGCTGACTAGCTCTCCCCACAGTTTCCCCTACATTTACTCTCTTCCTCGACAATCAACCTGGCATTTACTATCTCGTGAGTTATTTACGTGTGCGCCAGTTGAAAAGTTTATGGTAGCGTACCGTTTTTAACACTTTCATGCAAACACATTTCACTAAAGGCACAGTAGGTACCATAGAGGTAGAGAATATTTACATACACTATGTTCTATTCACATGCATATCATTATCTGCGTCTACTCCCCCTCCTCGTCGACATCGTAAGGGTTGTTGGCGTCAGAATCTTCGGTGTCGTTCTCGCTTGCGCTGCTTTCCCCGCGGTTCTTCCACACTTCCATCATCTTCCGTGCCGTATAGAGCGTTGGATAGGCCAGTCACTTTGAAACTTTTAGCCACAGTTTCCACAGGAATGGCACGTCATGCCGCAAGTATCCACTCGCACACAGTAGACAAGGATGCCCTCTTCATTCTTCCTGTCGGAGTCAACATGTGTTCAGCAGATCTCATCCACTCGCTGTACTGTTTTCTGAAGTGGGTTTCGAAGGGTCGGTTCACAACAACGTCCAGAGGTTGCAAAATCTTAGTTAAACCTCCGGGTTTTATGACAGGATCGCACCTCTCTTCTCTAACCCTCGTTTTCACCTTCTCCGTCAGGTGGCCTCTGAAACTATCCAACACTAGCATGGAGTGTTGACGTAGAAGACCACCTGGCCGCGAATTCCAAACTTTGTTCAACCAGTCAACAACCAAGTCTTCAGTCATCCACCCCTTTATCTGTGCATGGACAATAATACCATTCTGCATTTTTTCCTTCGGCATAGTCTTTCTAGCAAAGATCACGTACGGCGGGAGTTTGCGGCCGTCAGCCGTTATCGCGAGCATGACAGTGGCGCGCTGTTTCTCTGCACCGATCGTCCTAATGGAAACTGATCTCTCGCCCACTGGGTTTATCGTTGGGGTCTCAGGCATGTCGAAATAAATTTGGAGTTTGGTCAGCATTCCCGATCTGGGAAAGCATGTATTGGTGCTGCTTTCGTAGCGATATCACATAGCGCTGGAAGGACAGCATTTTCTCTTCAAACTGCTCTGGCAGTTTCTGTGAAACCATAGTTCGCCTACGTATTGATAGATCTTTCCTGCGCATAAATCTGCGAATCCAGCCATAGCTGGCACGGAATTCGTTGTGTGAAATGTTCAATCGTCTTGCAATTTGATTTGCCTCGACTTGTATCATTTCCGTTGTCACAGCATATCCCGATTTCTTTGTGTCCGTTATATATGTATAAACTTCATCTTCAACTTGGGGGTACTTGCATTTTCCTCCACGGAAGGCACGTTTATTTTTTGGGGCCTTTTCCAGTTTTTCATGTTCACTAACCCAACACCTGACACATTTTGCATCCACGTCGAATTTCCTCGCGGCAGCACGTTTACTGTGTTCGGTCGTGTAAGCAATGACCTTTAACTTATACTCGACCATGTAGCTACCCCTTTTTCCGCCCATTTTCAGGTTTACGGTAACGACACACACGCTAAAACAATGTGACTGGTAATGTGTAGCGTGAAACAGCCGGAGCGCGTAAAGCGTGGCAACACTGTCGGCCAGCAGCGCTTGCTGACTACGTAGGTACCTGCTCCACCCACTTCCCTTCCTCCTTCACTTCCCCTCTTCTTCCCCTCTTCTTCTCCGACAACACTGCACATCAACACAAGCGCGCGAGTCCAGCTTTCTTTATCTTTATGTAGTTTGAGATACGATTAACTGTGTACGTCTGTCACGCCTCACGACAGTCCTACTGAGAGCGGACAAACTATAATACCAGTCTCTGTATCACTGCCGCTTACAAAATCACCTCCCGCCGCTCACAATACATGGCTTGCTGTTTGATGCATGCCAAGCTGCCCTGCCCTCAGATAAACCCAGTAAAAACACGTTTTTAAATTTTTTCTCAAAAATGTTTACAAAACAAGGAGGGGGGGGGGGTATACGCGGGCGGGGCCTTTATGCGAGCAAATACGGTATCGGACAACTCCGTATTTCTGTTAAATAAGTATTTAAGTGGTAACATCATAATGAATAAAGGAGTTTGAAATTAAAATACATTGTTTTATTCATGGAAAGAATTTTATGGGCAACATCTTAAATGGGAAATTATAATGTACATCTTAAGGAGGAGAAAATGGCCAGACCGAAACATTTGATCATATAGGATGAGAAATCATGTTGTGAGGATACATCTTTAATAAGTTTTACTGTAATTTTAATTATTGTATTTTTCCATTCTTATTACCACACTGCATGACAGCAACTTGAAAATTGATTGCTTTTGTACGGTGCTTTGTCCTGTGATCTTTGCCAAATTTGTGTTTACTACCATTACAAAGCCCTCTGAATCTAACAGCGGTACCAAAAACATCATGCAATTTTAATGAGAGAATATTTTTGCCCAAATTTTTACCCTCTAAAATAACAGTGCATTAATTATGCAATAAAACTTGGTCTTTTCATTTTCACTATCATGCAAAATTGATTATTTATGGCTCTGCAAGGTGGTTGCTGCTTTAGAAGTTGCGGATTTCAACAATCTCGGAAACTATTGTACGAACTTCCTCCGCCAAAACCCACTGACATCACCAGTACCACATTAACATACCCATTAAAGAAATAATTCCTTTATCTCATCCGTGAGAAACGGTGCACCAGCCAGTTTATCTTAAAGGCTAAGGCATTGCCCCTGCTTCATGGATATTTCTGTTGTGCTGTTTTCAGGACCTGCCGTCATTCACACAAAATATCCTCCGGCTGATGAATGACTTGAGGTGCTACCGGTTATGCAACGCCAGCCTCCCTGCTGGCAGCGTCAGGCTCTGATTGGCCCACAGGTGTCCACACTAGTCATCCCCTTACATCAGTTCATATCTGCAAGCTGTGCTTGTGCTCCCTGTTCGGGGACAAATTCGTCAGAATCATCTTGAACTTTACAAGACTGATATTGATTGCGAGTGTAAATATTTTTTACAGTGCTTTTGTGTAACTGTTTTTGAAAGCTAGATATAAATTTATTATTTTTGTGTTTGTATGTATAAAAGTTTTCAAATTAATTTTTATGAATTAATATGAAAATTATTACTGATCATGTTTAAAAGACCTCTGGAACAGAGTGTACTGTTTTAAGATACAAATTAAAGAATATTCTAGTGTTTTGCTTTGTTACAATTGAGTAGATAGAGTTGGCTAAATATTATTTAAACAAGAGATTTTCCTACTATTTTTGGATCTCGTACATTGGTGTTACAGTGATGATGCCAATTTTTTGTCTACTTTTAAAAATTAATATTTGTTATTTTTTATTGTTATGAATTTTTGAATACATTTTTTTTTTTAAATTAAATTTAGATATCTTCAAATGGTCTTTTATTTTAATTGATCTAATGCATCCAGACCTTGAGCAAACTTTGTATGAATTAGATATGAATGGCTACCTGGGTTGCTAATATTATACTAAATCACAAACTAAGAAACTGCAAGTTAACAAACCACCTTAATGTATTATACATGTATGGTGACATATTGCTAGACCATGAAAAGTGGACAGAAGATAGTCACTTTAAAAAACACATGCAATACTCTCACTTAAGGGATCTGTCTACCTGGAGTTATAATTAATAATTAATTATATATGTAAAACTAGCTGATGTAACCATGCTTCGCTTTGGAAGTGTACAGGGAGAAAATACACACGTGATTATTGTACGTACACTGCATTGACATAATTAAATATTTTCATTTAAATATTTGTAGAATAATGTCTTGTTAATATTGTCACGGTTCAAAATTTTGCAGGGTTGTTGAAATCAAATCCCCCCCGTAACAATATTTTTTGGAAATTCCTTTTTCAAGCAAAAGCCAGATGTGACTTTCATATCCTGTAAAATTTTTAGTACATTCTGGTTATAATATTTTCACATGCTTTTTAATATAAAATAAAGTGGCGAAGAAGGGTTTTAAAAAAATATATTAAAAAAATTCCTCAAAATCATAAAATTAAGTTAGAAATTCTGAAAGAACTTAATTTTACTCATGTCATCAAGGTTTGCATAATGACATTGAGATTGTTGCCTATTTGAAAATGATTAGAATTCAATATGGTTTGGTAAATGTAGTCAAAAATTGCTAAAAATAAATAAATTAAAAAAAAAAAAAACTAAATCGGTTAAAAAACTTACTTTGAAGTGCATGCAGACCCCGTCTCCGCATTGTGTGAATGATAGACAGATAGACAAACTCATTTATTATTATAGATTATTGAAGAAATTTTGTAAGGGTCTGCATTGAGTTTAAAAAAATTTTTAATACCTGTGAATAATTTGACACTCAGATTAACATTTCAAATTGAATGATTTTGTCATTTATTCGTTACCAATAGATACATCAAATTGGACTCATTCATAAAAAAATTTAACTGAAATAAATACATGTATGAAGCTAAGATGGTTTTTGAAAATTTGGATTTGTTTTCGTTATACTTACATTGATTTATATCTGACAAATAATCTGTGATTATAATTTACAATTGTTATTAATACTTTTTTTTTATTTACATGGTCAGTTGGATCAACAAAACAATTTTTAAACTTAAATTTTGGAGGGTTAGAAAATACATTGCCAGTTTTTTTTTAGTTTCCTTTAATTTTAGTTTTTATACCTACAGTACAGTCCCGCTAATCTGGGACTCCGCTCCTATGAACTTGGTTTAATCCGAACAGGATTAAAAATGTAATGTGTTTATATTTTTACTGTATACAATATTTTTTTAAATATTTAATCACAAAGTGGTTCTGTTTTGTTAATCCTACATTAGTTTGTGGGTTAAAAACATAGGTCTATTTGCACAGTAGTAGTTAAACTAAAATTAAGCTGTTGGAAAGGTTCTATGTATGAAAAAAAAATTTCATTTTATATTTTTACTCAAATACTTTGACTTGTATTTTAAGGCCAATTCTATTTAATCAGGATATTCTGTGATCTGGACAAGGTCCAGTCCCATCTAATCCCGATAAGTGGGACTTAACTGTATCTATTTTGGTTCCATGTTACTGTATTTTCATGTTAATGTACTTTTGATAAGTTTTTCTTGTATTCCTGTGAAGTGGGGAAAAAAATTTCACTGTAAGTTAAAATTATATTTGAAAAAATATTCTCTATTAGTGAATAATGTGAAATTCAATGAAAAAAAAAAAGTATTGGCAGAATCCTAGGATCTCTACCTGGCATGTACATCAAGTGCCCAGTTGTTCTAAGTGCAAGACTGTAAACAGACATGTAGTCTCTTTGCCGTAATGCGGATACCAATAGTAGTGCTTTAAATTGACTGATGTTGGATATTCTGTTGCAAATTTCAATGCACATGCTTTCATTTTTTTCCTATTGATATTAAGCGTGAAAGTTTGTTTTAAGATACAGCAGTGTGAAAATCATATTTATTTTATCGAAGGGAATGAAATAGGGTACTTGTGTGCCTGCGAGCTAGTCAGTGGACACCAACGTTAGTTCCCTCGCCAAATGGTCTTTGAGGCAGACAACAAGCATGTTCCCTAAGAGGCAGGGTGGACCGAGCCTCCCTGATGTTTGCCACCCACCACCAGAGCCCTCCCTTCTTTGCTTATGCTCGACCTGTATCCCTCCTTAATGGCCATGGCTGGCCAATCCCCAATTAAAGCACATGAATACGTGATGCATGCTACCCTTTCTGCATGGCTGAAACCCAGCATGATTAGGCACAGGTATGAGCTTCTGTCTGAGACACACTTAGAGTCTTTCGTAACCAAGACCTCTCCCAACCCATTACACTTAGTTTTAAGTTATGTTAGGAAAAAAAATTTCCTAAGGTAGTGAGTCCTACTAAGTTTCCCATGCTCTCGCTGCCTTCACCCAGACACCTTGTGCAGGGCAGACACCAGCTCCAGACATCCGACACCACTTCTGCATGCTCGCTACTGCTACGGTTGGAGAGTAAGGTCAGTTGCACTATAGGCAAGCCAGGGGCTAGGTGTGTTGTTTGTTTAATTGTTACACTCCTCAGTCATAACAGGGTAAACCTAAGTTATGTCATTATTTTGTTACACTTCACTCATTCTTGATGACTGGGGTAACTAGTGGATCTTTTAGTTTCAAAAGGCAAAATAATGATTTCATCCAGGTATAGGTACCTTTTTTTTAATTTAACATTTGATTACTTTATAATAAGATAAAATTAGATAAATTGATTGACATGTATATAATGATATAACATTGACATTACATTATTACAAGAATGGGCCGGCCCTCGTTAGAAAATTGCCCTTAATTATACACTTAAAATATAATCTGCCACAATAAACAGGATGATTCGGGGGCAATCCCAGTACACGTTAAAGTCCCGAAAGAAACATTTCTAGTTGTCTGATATATTCAACGTCGTGATTCAATACTATTCCGAAGACATAAAAACAGAAGGATTGGCGGTGTGACGATTGCTGGACCAAGTGGAACTGCTAACTGGACGTTAGAAGGCCCTAGTCATCCGGCCCTTGGAACCTGTCCGGTCCTTGGAACCCTGTCTGTGAACAGATCTGAAACCAGTGGCGCACCCAGGGGGGGGGGGGGGTGGTTTGGGGTTTTAAACCCCCTCCGAAAATGTGAGGAAAAAATCTAGAATAGAAAATGTAAAATCATTCCCAGTCCCAGCAAAATAGGTACGATGGTCTATGGGTAGAGCTCAATCTACCAAACTTTGTGAGATGTTTTCACGTCAGCGTATACATTATAGTGTCGCCAGACTACTATGCTTACCCCTGCAGCGCTTAGCAATCTCTATCCGGCACCCCCTCCCCTAATCGTTATCCCTTGCTCTGTTAGTCGATGCGTTTTCATTTTCTCTTACTCAGTCTGTTTTCGGCTACCGTGTAACATTACCGAAGATTGTGGGGACTGGGCAGTGTTCTTCGCGAGTTTTAGAACTGATGTTGATAGTGAGTGCTGTATCAGAATGTCTAAACGTAAGCATGGTTTTAATTTACTGAACTACTTCTCCAAACGACCAAAGCCAGGAACTAGTTAAGATGCTGAACATGAAGGTAAGCGGCTTGCAGGGAATTGATAGATTTCTCATTTGTATGTCAGCTACTATACTGTATTTCAAGTAATTGTCCATTTTTTTATGTTGCTCTTCCGAGAAAATTGCCTGTTAACACAATCAGGAGAGCACAGACCCTGTTTTTTTTTTTTTTTTTTTTCAAGAAGCCGGGAAGTATTAGGATTAAGCACCACTACCACTGCAATGGAGAGGGCGGACGTCTTTCTCGGAAGAGAATCGTCAAAACACGGACAACTTACATGAAACACAGTAAACCTGCAGTTCATGATGATGGGTAGATCCGTGGCAGAAATGCATGTTGGACAGAGGCACTTGTGATATCACGTTACTGTGCAATACAAAAACATTAATTCGCATTACTAGACGAATAATTCCTACCACAGTGCACGACCCAATGATTGCGTGCATGTCTTCACAATTATCTCGTGATGAGTAAACAACTGTTGCCCTGCGCACATTTTCCAGGAAATGGTCTGTCAGTACAGAACCCAGTCCCCAACTCACCCGTGTCCAAGAGCGTCGCCAGCCGATAACCTTTGTGTGGGGGGGGGGGGAGGGGGGGGGGCAAGTTGATATATGGAGCCATGCTTTAACAGTAGATTATAGCAGCGCAGACGGAATACTTGGAATGGAATAATTGAAATCATTCGAGTTTCGACGTACGAGACTTGCTCGATCGTTCAAACCAATCATATTGCCTTGTCGTGAATAATAGTTTCTTAGTAGTGTTTTTTAATAGTGTACCACGAACACCACGAACATTTCATTTAGCATGTCTGCAATATGTATCATCAACTGTACCTATTTGACAGAACTGATGCAGCATTGTTAAATGTGAGGCTTTCGTTTCCTGGAAGGACAGACGGAACATTAGAACAAGTCTATTTTCATAATTCCTTCAAATGCAGTGACACAATCCTTTTACTGATGCTGTGTATTAATTATTTACTTTGCTATGTATCATACTAGATTAGATTTAGACAAAAAAAGAGTATTCCTGAAAATTAGAGACTTCCAAAATTACTATAAACAGTAAAAGATTTATAATATATTACCTTTAAAGTGTATAATGTGCGAACTTTAACACATAGTGTAAAAAATTATAGTTACCTACTTCATTTCGATATATTTTTTTTTCCTTTCCTTTGGCTTCGGGCCTTCAGTAGTAAAGATTGGTGATCGCTGATCAATGTTATTGTAGTATTACATTTGTAGTCTGCTACCGTGAATTACTTAAATTTTTTTACAAATTAGTTTGTGTTATATAAAAACTAACAATTGTTTGTGCGCTACGTTTATCTCAATTTTTGCATAATTTTGGACTGTATTTCTGCAGTTTTACCTAGACATTATATGTGTGAATTTTATACCCTTTGTTTTTACTCGTAGAGTGAACTTAATTTGTGTGTGTGAATGCAGTAAAAAGCAAACCATTGTCAGTGATTTAAGTTGCACGGAATGTGGATTTTAATGCATGCTATGATTCTCATGGTATTAAAATAATACTGATTTTGAGCGGACGAGACCCTGGGTTTGATAAAGGTATCTTTGTTTGATTCTTGTCTAAAACAAAATTTAGTAGGTACCGTACTAAAAACTCTTTTTTCTACCAGCAGTATATTCAATAATTAGATACACAAAACTTCTTAAATAGCACAAAATTTCACCTAGAAATCCAAATTTTTCCGGGAGAGGACCCCCGGACCCCCCTCTTTATTTTTGAAACCGGTGTTCCTTCATAAAAAAACAAACTTAAAACACCCCCCGAAAAAAATTCCTGGGTGCGCCTCTGTCTGAAACACATGTTCAGGACTGGTTCACAGACAGTTGGCAAAATAGGCAACAAATGCCTTCTAACCACGATGTTGGTCGGGGAATAAAGGAATCAAAACTCACCATACAGGGAGATGGCTTCCAGGATAAGCCCGGGTGTGGAGCTCGCGAACCCACGGTTGTCGCGGACGTTTCCATGATTTAAAAAAAAAAAGAATTATGATTAACAAAACATGACTACTCCTACGAGGTTGACCTACACGGACTGACTAAATGCTAATCACTAAAGTTGTGGGAATCATATCCCTTACCTAGCTGATTACATCCTTAAAAAAAGGGAGTGACATCCTGATGCCGGAGATACGGAGTGGTCAGTCCAAAGTCGCGGCGCGCAGTAAAGTTGGGGCGGCAGCGACTCGTAATTAAAAGGCAAAGTCAAAAGAAAGGGGGGAGGCTTCGGCTTCCGGACCGAGAGGTTCCGAAGATTACCGAGGGGCTTGTCGAGAAATACTGATTTCGATATCTCGGAGTTGGTGGTACTGGCCGATGTCAGCGCGACCTATGGAGGTGTGTCTGAACCAAGTAGAGGTCGACTCACACGAGGCGACTGCTAAAGCATTGTGCTTATGGACGGGACTAGGCCCGCGCTCTCGTGGCCTGGGAAGGAACTACGGGGTACTGGTTGCTGCGGGAGATGCCAGGGGGCGGGCGTTTAGCGGGCTTTCAAACACCCAGGGGAAATGAATTTGCAACACTGCCACTAGGGGGCATATGCATGTACTTTCCAAGACTATTGTCACGACCATGAGGCAGGCTGACTCTGGCCGGGGTTAGTGGCCGGTCAGTGCTCTGGCCAGTGTTCCCAGTAAAACTTGGAAAAGGGGAGGGGGTGGAAAGTGCGGTGACAGTGGGAACGAGACTCTGCTGAGCCCGGAGGCGTGACTGGACGTTGGTCAAAATGACTCGAGATCATACCATGGAGTGCTCACGTCAGGCGAAGTCTTAGAAACAGCCTGCCCTGATAGCTTGCAGGTCATAGCAGTTCTTGTCATGGCTCTGAGGCGAATTTTAGGCGACGTACGTGCACAATGGCAGGGATAAAACGATCGTCATGCTGGGTCATTAAATGGTAGGCAAAATTATATGTTGGGAAAAATTGGGGAGACAGGTCTGACAAAGATAAACTGGAGTGTACAGGAGGAGGAACAAGTTTAAGTTCTTGCAGCAGGAAAATAAAATGGTTGGCGACAGAAATTTTCAAAAATTCAAATTTAAAATTGTGCCGAAAGTACTAATTGGCGGCACATAATGACAGTAAATACCCCTCCACATATTTACGCCTTCTCTTTTTAGTAGGGACTATACCTCTAGCTCTCTCTTACTGTAATGGCCTTATCACTCGCCATGACCCTTCGCCAGCATCCTGCCAACCCTGTGGGAAGGGGTTTGATGTCCTGAGTTAGTCCCTTGCACTTTGCTGCCTTCTCTACCGATGGTGAAACAGCAATGGGTTGGTGTATTTGTGTTTGGAGTAATCCACAAAAATGTTTGCCGGGAATCAGTCCACTGAGAACTCCATCTATATCTCTTAAGTCCCGAATGTGTACGAGAGTTTGGAACTAAATTGGTTGGTAAAAAAACAATCTTGACTAAACATGGGGTGGCCGATCAGTAATGCTCCGACAGCACTACACCCCTGAGAGCCTAGGTCGGCCATGCGTCGACAACATCAACTACTTTCAACCCCGATTCCTTGCTTCTTCCCCGCATGGCCTTATGCACTACCACAACCAAGGGAGGGGGGAATCATAGCAGAGGGAGGCACCGCCAAGCAGTACCCAGCAGCATTGCCTGTTACCTCCTGATCGAGCACACCAGCTGTGCCCATGCAAAGCTCATCGTGAGGCCCATCCACACACTATGGAGACGACCAGCCGAGCTGCCCTGTTGCAGGACACCATCACAAGAGAGCTGCCTACTGACAGCTCTCTCTCTCTCTCTCTCTATCTCTATCTCTCTCTCTCTCTCTCGGGGCACAGGGAAACAGGTGAGAATCTTATCCCCTAAGCCTATGGCCACATCCTCTGCAGGAGTCAGGAGGGAGACAACAAAAAAATGTCATTTTGGTTCAACTTTTTTTATGCTCCATAGTAATTTATGAACTTAATTTTTTTTTTAAATTTGTCTTTGTAAAGGCATAAATCTCACTGGACTAAAAAACAATCACCCTAGTGCACACGCACAGATGGATCATTACGCCTGTACAGATGACGCAGCGAACGAGTCCCCTTCTCAACCGCATGTGCACAAAAGGCAGTAGCGATCAGTGAGACATTAATGTTTCAAGCGGACAGTGTACGTTAACATGGGTAGATGTAAGTATGTGACAGAGTGGCAAAAAAGAGCAATTTTGTTTGGTCGTGCCCATGGCCATGCAATGCATTAAATTTCTGGATTTGTTTGTATTTTGTAGTGGACTGATGTGTCTACAAGCAGTGGTGTGCTACACTTGGCCACGAAACACATCAGAATTGTGGTCGGAAAAAGATCCTGACTGAGAGGGACCGGATATGCATTTAACGGCTTGTGAATCAAATTCGCTTCCAAACCCGACAGGAATTGCTGCATTTACTGAATGAAGGTACATCCCAACCTGTCAGCAGAGGAACATTCCGATGAACACTGCATTTCCCCCTTGCACCTTTACATGACTACTAGGACCTGGCCTGCTCTAAGCATCAGGCATGCTGTGCTGATTGCTCTTGTGGGATCTTATGGAGTCCCACACGCCGATGGTTATCCACTACACACACATTTAGGCCTAGTTAGTTGAATGAGGTGAACACGGGGTATGCAAACTGAGATTTGTTGGACGGTGCTCGGTACACATCACTCATACAATTATTACAATGAGAAAACTGAAGTAAAAAGCCTTGCGGCATGACCGACTTATGGATGGTTCCAACTACCTCGTGGTTGAACAAGATAATCACGTTTTTGACAAAGTCCGTCAGCGGATTTGAACGTTCTTAAATTAAACAGCTGCGCACCCGAGGTAGGCTCCGAGGATAAACGCAAGTGATTGAAATTAGTTAATGGCAGACGGAATTACTTAGTTCGGGTGAAATCCTCGGAGTGCTAGATGCGTCCTACCTCGGGTGGCGATGCGAAGCGACTGGGGAGAGACATGGCCGCCGAAGTAGTTCGTCAGTACTGTAGCACCAAAACTCAGGTACCGTTAGGCGAACATGAGTCATGCCTCTGATATTTGTAAATTTAAGACAGAATGTTTCCTGTCAAATTTTTTTAAAGTGTTATTCTCTTCACTGTGTGAAATTTTAACAATATTAAAATAGATTTAAGTAGCAAAAAGAACATGGTAGGCTTCTACACACTAACAGTTTTCGGCCGTAGGAAACGCAAGCCAAAACGCACTACAGTCAAATGTTACTTGCGTTACGTTATTGCACCTTGAGTACTTTGTAAAGAAGTATTCTAAACTGTGGTTGCTGAACATTTTGCGTCTAGTGATCATGTGTTTTTGAGTGGTTTGTTAACTGGGCCTAAGGTAAAAACGCGGCAGGGTCGTCGCGGGCGCCAGTAAGCGGGCCGTCGCAAGGTCGGGGCTGTGGCGAGGCGGTTGGGCGGGTGCTTCGCCGTAAAGAATGCGTCGTAAAGAAGTGTTAGAAGACGTGGTGTCGCATTACATCGTGGAGCCCAGAAGGGAGATGTGCGTCCGTCGAACGAGTGAAGATTCTCTCAAACATATCGCGGGAAATAGACGGAGTGTGCACTAAGCAGGATTTGCCAACATATAGGCTACAAGGATCGCGTGTTTTTTTTTTTTTTTTTTTGGTTAGTGAATAATTTACAATACAGGAATTGTTCTAGAATCTAGAAATTATTGAAGGCGAATGCTAAATTAAAATAATTTATTCGTTAAATAATATTGTTACATAAAATAATAATATGTGTAAAAATACATGGTTTCATTAATTATTTCAATAATCTAAATATAACTACAGTTAAATTTTAATCAAACACATCTATTTGCAGAAACAGTGCTCTATAATTTCAAACATAAAAGTTTCTTCCCCACAAGTAAACAGAATTTTGATATTTGTTTGTAAATGAGTGTAATAGATGCTCTATTCAATTTTTTTATTTACGCATAATTTTTTTAACCTGGTTTGTTGTCTTCAATTTGCCAGTAAAGTGGAGTTTGTTTTGTTGTATTCCTTGTAAATTTTCTCCCAAAAGTCCATTCGATCTTTATCCACATTATATTTCAGAGCCGAGGGGAGATTGATATCCATATAGGGATAGCTTCCATTCTGTGTGGCTGGTTTCCACACTACATCACCTTCTGCACTGGGCACCCCCGTCTTGGCAAAGTTCGTCCACATTTGTCCCAGAAACTTAGCAAGTTTCACAGTGTCTGAACTTTCTCCTTTAATTTTGCCGTTGTAGACCAGGAACTGAAACTCCATGCAATGTTTGGCGCTGCCGTATGTGATCTGATAGTTGTAGGTGTGGCTAGTCGAGTGCCTGACTTGGGCGTGAAAAGCATTCACAACACCCAAGGCGATCAGCAGGTCCGTCTGCAGAGCTATCCACTGCTCACGAGTTTCGTACGAGATGTTTTTGCTGCCGAAGTAGAAGTTCTTCACTTTCTGCGCCACCTCTTTGGATAGCTGAGACCCTGTTTCGAGTCCCAGATCGGCTGGGACCACATGCTCCAGGTTGTGGTTGACGGATTGCCAGTAGGAATCTTCAGTCAGCTTGCTGGCCGCGATGAAGGACACCCCTTCCCGACCGGCCGCGCCGGTTATGTATGGCACCTTGTTGAACAACCCGTGCTGCTCGATGTAGGCTGGCTCGTGCGGCAGGAATGGCTGCACTCCTTTCCTCGGGAACTCCAGCGATGGTATGAAGGGATTTGCCAGCAGAGGCCACCTCTCTGACCCAACCAAAACTCTTCCTAGGTTTTTCAATAGATCGGCGGGCTCTGCGGCACGTAAAATTTTGAGGAGGTCTGCAGAGTTGTTGGCGTGCTGCCTTATTTTGGAGATCAGGCGGTAGGCGCGCTCTTCAGTGTTCTTGTGGTATGCCCAGGGGTTCAAAGCAGAACCACTCTCCGAGATGGCTCTGTGGAACAGGCCTGCAAAAGACAACCGTAAGACTTGGATTAAGTTACGTAAATAAATAATAATAAAAACAAACAAATGTATTGTCCACCGCTGTTTTGTCTTTATATGCCCTTAAAACTCCCGTAATCAAAACACAGTGACTATACACATTTTGGACATTGTTAATCTAAACAACCATCTAATATTCTTTATTATAATTGTAAATTTTAATCATTTTTAATTATATAGCATACGTTAACATTACTGATACCTCAATGATATCCTTTTGAACTCTAAGCTGTCTTTATAAAATCATAATTTCTGAATAAAATATTTTGTTGGTTAAAAAATGTTTCTGACAAAAGAAATTGTTTGACTTTGGCGATTAATGTTTTCCCGATTATATATATATATATATATATATATATATATATATATATATATATATATAAATTCTACGAAAATCTATTACTTTCCTATTAACGTGGGGTTATGGTCGTTTGATATTTATTTACATCCAGTTAAGGGTGCCTGTGGGTACAATGTCACTGATTTTCAGCAGAAGGAATCACAATAAAAATTAACCTTTGTTCTATTGCTCTATGAAACCAATATTACAACAGATAATGAAGTACATTTTGGATAGGATTATTCACAGCATTAACATTCGTACCTCTGGAGAGAGGCGACAGGACGTGGTAGTGAACGGCGGCGCCACCCGCGCTCTCTCCGAAGATAGTGACGCTGTTCGGGTCTCCGCCGAACTTGGCTATGTTCTTCTGCACCCACCGCAAGGCAAGAGTCTGGTCCTTCAGGCCAGCGTTTCCAGGGGCGTCTGAGTCGCTGACACTCAGGAACCCTGTGAGCACACACAGCGTCCACGCTGAATATTAATTAAATTCATACTCCTGCTGTTGCTGCTGGTAGTGTGCTACCACTACCTGCTCATAACAGTTTAAGTTATATACAAACCTATTCATAATATGTCTTTAAATTCTACTCAATGTTAATAAAAGAGCTTTATTAGCTCAAATATGTTCTTACACCTCTTAAATGCTTTCTGGGATTATAGTTTGATCTCAAGCCACTTTTGATCAGCTATGCGTTAGCTCTCAAACAAGACACCTTAATTCATTTTACGTACTGTCTTATCGTGAAGTATAGTAATTGTAATAGGCGAGTTTTCTTATACCGGTTACGTCCCTATTTGTACAGTTTGTACAACCTTTATGATTTGATTAAAATAGGCCCCTTTACTATGGCATTTTTCTCCGTCTCCTTTTGCTAAGTGTTGAGATGTAACTTAACTGCGCTCTTAATCTTTCCTTTAAAAGTGGTTTTAATTTGCAATGAAATATAGGAATCATTAAATTTTCAAACGACTGAATATATATATATATATATATATATATATATATATATAGGCATATGTGCGTGAATATTCTAATAAAACTGTGTCATATTTAATTTTAAGATTAATTTAATGTAAATTTCTTAAGAATTAGTAAGGGATTTTTTTTTCAAATTTGTCGTAATATAAATATTTAATATAAACTCAAAATATGGATTTCTATTTTTGTATTAATTTTTTTAATTATTTAAATATGTTAAACTTATATAACATGCAAAATACCAATACTCTTCCAGTATAATAAGTGTTCATTAGATATTAGATTTTTGTTTGTAATCAGATATTACAATTTCACACATACCTGTAGGTACTCATAGCTACACCCTCATTTTTCATTTTTTATTCATGAAAAGGTGAGAGAATATTTAGTTGATATTAAATATTTAATTATTAATACATATCCAACTTTTTTTTTTGCAATAAGAACTTAATCTAATAAAGGATGCCCAAATGATATAACAAAAATGTAACGAGCTTCTTACCAAACACGTTGAGGCGGTAGTTTAAACCTACGAACACAACTCCGTAGTTGAGAAGCTGCCCTGGGTCGTAGTTCCCTGAACGACCCACAAAAGCTCCGCCGTGGATGTGCACCATAACGGGCAGCAAGGAGGAGTTTTTCGATGGCAGCTGAAAAAATAAAATTTGAGTTTCAAATGTACCAACTGTCATAACCTTAAGGTGTTATTGTTAGTAAAATTACCCTTAAATTTAGGGTGATCGAGCCGGTTTTAGGGACGAATTTTAGTAGCTTGACAGCAATGACTACTTGTAGATTTTATTAACCTCACTGTGTTTACATGTTGTATTGGCATACATGGTAATTTAAAATGTCATTTTTATTCTGAAAGGTAAGCACAGTTGATATATATACACACACATTCACAACATTTATATAAAATATCCTTGCATGTGAATCTTGCAATATTAAGCAACGGGATTCGGGATTGCTTCACATTCTACCCTCACTCAGTGGCGTAGCCAGGATTTGTGTATGGGGGGTGTTAAAAAGCTTGCCCCCCCCCCCCGTACTAAAGCGGGGGTCCGGGGGTTCCCCCCCGGGAAAATTTGGATTTTAAGGTGTAAAATAGTGCTATTTTAGCAGTTTTCGGTACTTAAATTTAAATATTGTAATGGTAAAAATTTTATTAATTTTAATATGAAATTTGTTTGAGTGATGAATAAGAAATTAATTAAAGATTTGGTGCTAAGGGGGGGGGGGGGGGTTTGAACCCCTAAACCCCCCCCCCTCCTGGCTACGCCCCTGCCCTCACTGTTAATGTATTATAATCGCATCAACATGTCTACTTACAGCTAACCAACTAGAGTAAAAATAAAAGAAGATGAAAAAACTAAACTATGAAAACGTCAGATTTATTACTAAAATCTGACTATTATAAAACTGTAAACAACGTATTTAACGATGAATATGTAATACACCTACAAGTAGTATGTTGTAAGAAAAAATCATATTTATAGAGTGTAGAATAAAGTTAAAATTGCCTTTTAAATAACAGTATACAACAAATTTTAAAAATTTTTCACCACAAATTAGACTGTCATAGTTTG
Organism: Bacillus rossius redtenbacheri; assembly: GCF_032445375.1. NCBI lineage: Eukaryota > Metazoa > Arthropoda > Insecta > Phasmatodea > Bacillidae > Bacillus > Bacillus rossius. The sequence goes on from NC_086332.1 coordinate 68,554,292, forward strand.
TTTTATGCAGAGAGTTTGGGAGGTTTGAACACAGAAAATTGTCTCTGTTAAAATGAAAATTTTAAGTAGTCGGTTATTCACCATAATATATAATAAATTTTTCTTGTTCAAAAATATAACATTTATACTCTTTCTGTCAGAGGTCAAATGTGGAACCACAACTGATTTTACTAATTAGATGTTGCTCAGCCTAATTATGTTTTGTTTATATTTTCCTTATTTTTGGCAGCCGTAAAGAAATTTTACTCTGTCAGATATCGAATCGAAGTTACAAAACAACAGAAAATAAAAGGTTTTTCATTTTTATTTTTTATTTAATTTCTTGAAAACTCAAATTTGTAGGCTTTTATTAGTGTTGAAATCGAGGTGTCGTATTTTAAATTGAGGTCAAGATCAAGATATATCCTTGCAGCAACACAACCTCAATTTGTGTTCCAGACTTATTTAAATACTTTTGTATCAGAAAATACAAACGTAAGGCACTATAATTCGTTTTAAAACATCCAAAATCCACTTCAAATTAAAAAAAACCTCCAATGCTACTATAGCCCAGCCTTGACAGCCCAAGCTATCAATTATTAAAGTTGCGATACTTCACAGTCAGCACGTAGGATAGCCTCTGCAATCTATTTACTGGTAGGCGAATCACAAATATTAGCGTGTGAAACTTCTTGAAAGTCGAACCCGACTTGAATTAGTTCATTCACACAGAAAACAAAACCTTACTTTTACAAAAGATTCCTTTGGAAACCAGTTGCCAAGAAATAGTTTATAATACTAAATGAAATGAATTGTAACTTTGTACACTGCGAACACTATTTTGTAGTGATACAGTTGTTTTCATGTAAATGTACAAATATCTGTAAATTTATATGAATATTTCAGTTCCATTTTACACACACATACACACCTACACACACACACACACACACCTACACACACCCACACCCACACACACATCCACACACACACACACACACACACACACACATATATATATATATATATATATATATATATATATATATATATATATATATATATATATATATATATATATATACACACACACACACCTATACGTGTTTAGGCCCCTATTCGAGGACCCCATTTTTTACCCTTAAATAGAGGACGGGAATACACAAACACTAACGTAGCTTCTGAGGACTATTACTTTAGCAAGCATATCAGAGGACCTGTCAGACTGAGGACCTTCACACAAAGTGTGTCTGGCGCTTTATCCGAGGACTGTTAAGTTTTACAGTTAACTGCAGGACTAGCAAAATCAGTATAAATGTTTCAACAAGACAGGGTTCCTGGTAGTCGTGTAGTCGAACCAGTGGTCATTGCTAAGGTGATACGGAGTCGATTCTCGGGGTTCTTCCGCTTTCTTCCCTCTATAATCCCGCTGCTGCTCCATTTACATTTGACTTCGCTTCATCGTTACTAAATACCTAAATGTTATAATTTCCGTAAAAGTTTTTTTTTGATAAAACCACTTATCAGAATTTGTGTATACATACAAAAAAAAATATATTTTTTAACTGAATTAAAACATAAATTTCGCTCCAAAAACTTCATTTATTTAAATGTTATTCACGAAAAAATTGTTATGATGATTAATTTTTCTATTAATTGAGATTTTGAACTATGAATTACAATTCAATATTTGTAAGAGAACCCGTAGAACCCCGTTTTTCAGTTCTATATGTTCCAATTCCGATATAAAAAAATAATTAATGTTTTATTTGAAGACATCAATTCTGCTGGTATTGAACGAAGGTTTCAACCAACCTAAATAATAAACTAGATAAAACTAGTGATTTAAGAATAAGAAGTCAGAACTATATCCTACTTATCGTATTAAAGGAAAAATTTAATTTTCATACATATTAACATAGAAATCTCAACATATAAAATATTTAAAAACCAACAAATAAATTCTCAACGAAATGTTTAAACAACAGTGCAACCAATAATAAGTGTGATACAATTACAAAAATGTATTCAGTTACATTTTATAAAAATTAAAAAAATTAAAGTATAATTAGTTTTTGGTAAGAGAATAAAACTTTACGAAATTCTTGTCCAAACGAATGTTATTAGTTTCACGAAAAAACTGAATTACGAACTTTAAATAAGAACTATATTCTACGAAAAACAATGGACATTAAATAGTTTAGAATATTGTTTCATGTTTAATATTTAGACCGCATGGTTATATTTACACACCAGCTTAAAATCAATTCTTAACCGAAGACTTTGTACTGCACCAATCAATCTAAGGACTTTTACACAGTTTGATATATACTATTTCATGTTAAATAAGAGTACCGCGTGGTCATTTACACATCAGTTTAAGCTCAATACTTAAACGAGGACTGTGTACTGTACCACTCAACCTAAGGTCTGTTACACAGTTTTATATACTGTTCCATGTTTAATAAGAGGACCACATGGTCATTTACACACCAGTTTAAACTCAATACTTAACCGAGGACTGTGTATTGTACCACTCAATCTAAGGACCTTTACACAGTTTGATATACTGTTCCATGATTAATAAGAGGACCGCGTGGTTATATTTACACACCAGTAAAAACTCAGTATTTTACCGAGTATTTTGTCTTTTATCACTCAATATAAGGACCTTTACAAAGTTTATATGCTGTTCCATGTTTAATAAGAGGACCGCATGGTTATATTTGCACATCAGTTTAAACTCAATACTAAACCAAGGACTGTGTATTGTACCACTCAATCTAAGGACCTTTACACAGTTTGATATACTGTTCCATGTTTAATAAGAGGACCGCGTGGTTATATTTACACACCAGTAAAAACTCAGTATTTTACCGAGTATTTTGTCGTTTATCACTCAATATAAGGACTTTTACAAAGTTTATATGCTGTTCCATGTTTAATAAGAGGACTGCATGGTTATATTTGCACATCAGTTTAAACTCAATACTAAACCAAGGACTGTGTATTGTACCACTCAATCTAAGGACCTTTACACAGTTTGATATACTATTATATGTTTAATAAGACGACCATTTGGTTAAATTTACACACCGGTTTAAACTAAATACTTAACCGAGGACTGTGTATTGTACCACTCAATCTAAGGACCTTTACACAGTTTCCAGGGTGGTGGTGTTTTTGTGTTTCTGGCGCCACTCCCGTCTCCCGTCCCCCTCCACCCCTCCATCCTCACTCCACCCTGCCCGCTCGTCAACATGCTCCATCGCAACTTGCAGTTCGTGGAAACGTGCGACTCTACACAAAATCAGCTCAACACGTGTGTCTTCTCTCCAGTGCTGACAACTTATTCGTCACTCAGTGGCGGATCCAGCTTCAAATATTGGGAGGGACCGATGACCCAGTACCCCCTACTTTAATTGTGCGTCCGAAAATTTCGAAAACTAACAGCTTCTCAAGGGGCTATTTGAACACATGTATGACGTCACGTAAACATAAATTAGATAAACAAGTATCACAAAAAAATTAAAAAGTATTAAATTGAAATATTGAACCAAATTCTAAAGGTCAGATGCGGCAGGAAGCCTATTATATTTTTTCACACTTCAGTTTTTCGACAGTTTTTTTTCTTTCAATGCGAAGTAGAGAAAAATCATAAAACGTTACCTGGTCCTAATCATCTCAGTGAACAGATATTTATTTCCAAACTTGGCCTTCCAATGTGCGCCAACTTACCACAAAAACTCATACATTCCCCTAACCTTTCTATTTTGAAATGCCTAGATTCCTAATGTACCAATTTCTAAAAATACCAAATAAATATTGGAATAAAATGTACTTATAAACAAAGTCCTCGTCATCAGCATACATAAATTAAATTTTTACATGTGAAATTTTTATAATAATCACATACCAAATTGTATTTTTGTCGCCATAATTTTATTAATTTAGAAATTTCTCTTGCTTCAAAAGGTTGAACCTTTATTTTTTTAATTGAGAATGTTATGGTTTTTTGTGCATTTTCCATTTGAATCTCCTAAATGAAAAAAATTATGGTCTGCGATTTTTAAATTTACTCCATAGAATAATCTATTCTCCTACAAAATACTAACAAATCACAGACAACACTTTAAAAGATCTGTTATCATGTAGATGAAACTAGAGATTGATAGATAGATACGTCAATTTCTTCAATACCAACTGGACACTGTTCAGTCTTGAAAAGAAAAATGTATGTTCATATGTTTAAATATAGAGAACACTTACGAAACTGATTATACAGTAGAAAATTTTTGTATTTATACATCTTTAATGCACCTGTACAGTAAGTTTAGGCTAAGGTTATTCTTCGAATAACTTTTGTTTCTGCTTTGATCGAAAACTTTTAAGGACGAGATACATTCCGATAATGGTTTTTATGTTCTTATAGTACTTCATGAAAGTTGTATAATTCTATGGGAGTGAAATGTACAAATGAAATATTCGAAACATATAAAGAATATCAACTTGAAAGTGTTAAAAACAATAATAAAGTTTTATAAAAACTATGTGATTATCACCATGTATGCCCTTATGTTTTCTTATTTGATTAGCATGCCGCTGTTTTAAATAAGTAATGAAGATGGGGTTGGAGAACGTTAGTTTAAATGTTTTGCATATCATAGCCGGATATATTTAAGGAGGTTGGGCAAAGGGGCATTAGTTCAGGTGGCTTGTCACATTGTGTGGGTTGGGGAGAAGTGAGTGGAACATTGTGTATAAATGTTATTTATTTATATACAGATAAAAAAATATTTTATCATATTGCATTACAACAAAAGATAAGGTACAAATCGGGCAAACTTTCGGCACCGGAAAAGTGAAAAAAAAAAAAAAAAAAAAAGTGCCGATCCTAAATACTGAAATACCTATGATGTAAATATAGGTAAATTACGTATTTTGTGATGTCATTTCTGTAAAAATATTTACATGAAGCGCTCAGTTTATCAGTGAAAACTGCCTACCACAAACAAATTTTAAGTTCTTACTTCCAAGAACCCTTAATGAAAGTAGCATTTTTCGTGGCTAGTCAGGAAAAATGTATATCAGGTGAGACAATATATATTTAGTTTCCTTGAAACGTGTTTATGTCCAATCAAAGTGTTGAAACAGCGTAAACATTTCAAGCGTTGGAGTAGGACGTTGGAAGGGGTGAAGGAGGGTGGGAGGTTGGGAGAGTGGGAGGGAGGCAGGCTGGCAGGCAGGGAGGGAGGTAATGAGGTACTCTCAACCCATTCTTAACCAAGTGCAACGTTGCCAAATTAGCGCAGTAGCTGTGTGTGGGATAGCTCACTTGCATTTTTCCAACGTTGCCTGAAACTGGTATCAATACACACACCAACAACAGAAGAGATATCTTGTATGTGAGCTTGTAAAGTAAGAGAAATTAGAAAGGGAAAAAAGATTAACTGTTACTAAAATACTGTTTACTCGCAATGATAATTAATTTTGTCCCCCTTGTTTTAATACATCTATAATGAAGAGTTGGAATGAACATGACATACGACGCGTGAAAACATGATAGCGATAAATAAATAATATGTTTGTTCGTATTTATAGATTCATAAAGAAACGCACATCTACGCATTAAAATCAAAAATGTTTTTTCAAACACTTTTGTATTTATTTACTTACTCAGGTACCGAAATGGATGACTCTGAGTAAAGCTCAACAAATATAAAACAAACTACCTCGAAAACCCCAACTTGTAAAAGTGTTAATTCACAACTCAAATTCTATTTTCCCGACAGAATGGTCAATTCTTAAAACCAGCATTTATTTATAGTCACAGAAAATGGCATCGAATGAAAGAAAAACTGATAGTAGAACTGGAATAGGGTATTTTTCATAGTACAGGTAACTAGAGATGATATTTTATTATATTTTTGATATATGTCTACAGAAATGACTTAACGGTTGTCTGTAAAAGTGCATTAAAATTTAATTGTGATACCTACCTTTTGCGATTATCGTTTTAAAACTGCATGTTAAAGACTTAAGTAGATAATATAATGTACATATGTAAGAACGCAATAACTTGCATTTGCATATGGGCGCAAGTTTGGTTTCGATGACACAAATTCACTTTGTGAGAACTAATTTTCATAAAAAAAATCTACCCTATCCAGTTTTTATTATCGTTACTTACATGATATTGACTACGAGAACTTGTGCAAAACCAATTCCCATATCTTCGCATAAAGTTATATCTAATAATTTATTGATATTACAAAAAAATAATTATACAAAATATTTATACGTAAAAAGACGTGCATAATTTAAATTAGCAGGCTATACATTATCAAGAAAATTCCCTTAAATAATACTTTCGTTGCACGGTTATCTTATTATAGTGTTGATGACAGCAGGAATTGCAACATAATTATTAGAGTGGAATCCTAACCAAATGGATGCCAACTCGGCCCTTATTTTTAGTACATTTAAAAATAACAAATAATATTTAATAATGTATGTTTTTAAAATATTAATTGAATATTAAGTACGAAAATTATATCACTAAAAATATTTATGTAGGTATGTTTATAAAGCAAGGCAAGGTTAAAATTTAACAATTCTAAATAAGTAAAACTACTTTAACTAACTATCTCTGTTATCCGTCACTACTTGTATGCGATTTTTTATGAAACGTTATTCATGCTGTTTCCGTAAAAAAAAAAAACAGAACATTGCTTGAATAAAGCTCGAGCTGCAAATAAACAGAAGAAAATGACTTCTTTTTATTAGGATGTAAACAATTTAACTTAAAGAAATTCTCCAAAGTCCGTACATATGTACACATTGTACAACATTGCACATTAAACTATGTTATACTAAATTGGTAAATAAAACTACTATATATGTTATCTAATTAAAAATGGCTTACTTTTTTCCCCAAATAATTTAAAATCTCGTACTACTTATTTACTTATATTTAAATGTAACTGTTCACGTTTGAAATTGAATTTATATTGTCCGTCTATTAAATTATCCGTCATAGGACCGGTCCCGAGGGTGACTATTAAATAATTAGGTTTTACTTAAAAAATATGTTTAGTCTGTAAATGTTAGAATAAAAATTAAATCTGTGTAAGTTGGAAACAAATAAATATTGAATTAAGATAGATTTCAACTTACAAAACGTGATTGGTTTAAGTTACTAAGCCATGACCCAACACACTCTTTCACTCCGCCACGAATATCTAAATTGGTGTAAATATATATATTTTCAAAAACATTATGTATGTTTTAGGTACACTTTTTTCTAATCACACGATGTTTGTCTGCTAAAGTGTTAAGGTTACTGTGGATAAATTTTTACGGTTTTTCCACTATCTTTGATGTCATCATACCCTAACACAACAGCAGACTTGAAACCCAGATTTTTCCATTCTCTTTAAATTTTCAAATCCGGAGTTTGTAATTGTGCCTATTACTTGCTTTGTCTTCCTTTTGATTGTAACACATTCTAGCATCACCTTTTGTTTCATCCAACGAGAGAACTGTAAAGCGCTCTCTTGTTGACACGATAGCAATTGAAAACACAAAATCTCTCAAGAGAGCAGCTGCTAACGGTAAAATAATTATTTTACTAAAGCTTCTATAAAAACTCAAAGATTTCCAAAACAACAGTAATTTAGCAGGAAGGCACGTGTTGTCTGACCGCATGTTGCTAAAAACCAGCCCAAGGAATATAAAAGTAGACAGAGATTTCACCCTTAGAATAAACATGATTTCTGTCCCCCCCCCCCCCACCTCCTCCTTCAGCTACTATCGGCTATAAATGATTCTGACGCTACTAACACAGCATAAAACCAAATGATTTAATTTTGACCCAAAATATATTAAATTCTAGGTTTTATTCGGAATTCATCCAGTACAGGATTTGGTATTTTAATACACATATACGTTTAAATAAAAAAGTCTTACGTTGTATTTCCTTGTCTTGATATTCATGTCAAAAAAGTTAAGTCTTTGTTTAATGTTTTATTACAGATTAAATGTGTTTAGATTATAAAATACTTGATTCACACTCCATTAACATCTTTGGGTTCTAAAATAACTTTATTAATTTACATAAATTCCCATATATTGAAATACATTATTGACAGAAGTTGTTATAAATATCGTAAAAATGCAAATAGGAATTTAAAATTAGTGCCTTCAAACACTCGTTTGTTACATTAATATACACATGGGCACAAAAATATTAATATACATGTCTGTATTGAAATACAAACTTTTGTCGAGGTAACGCTGCTCATTTATATTTGATGCAATTCCCATTATTTAACATCTATGCATCCTGTTTATTTTTTATTTAATTCATAAGCCAGACGTTTGCCAAATAAAACGATATTTTCTTGAGCTCGATTAAAAAAAATACAAGGACTTCACCCTGACGTGTAACATTTGTTGATTTACTTTTTTTTATTTAAAACCATTTGTTAAATGGTTTCCTTAAAGCTTGAATAGTAAACTTTATTTTCTTGGGTGTAATATATATATAATTTAACTCTGAATGTGAATGGCATTTTGATATTAGTACAGACGAATCGTTAGTGTTAAATAAGCACATCGTGAGACCTATCTTGTGACGACCCCCTGGGCTTCCCCGTGACGTCACGACTTCCAACCATGTTCCCGTTACTCCGCTGCGCCGGGGCAGTTATGGCCCTAACGCCCTTAGCGCGGCCCACACGGTGTTAGATGGAGACTTTCTGCGATTCTGACTTGTGCTCCAGGACACTTTTTTTGTTCTACCTTTATTTAACGAATTATTTTAAAAAAACTTAAAACCTTTCGCTTTAGATTTTCCAACCTTCATGCCGATATAAATTATTTTTTTGACAAAAATGGTTAAATACCTAAGCATCACCAACGCCTTCTTAAACACTTTAAACGTGAAGTTTCAAATCAGTTTCAGGTATATGATATTATTTCTTAGTTATCATTGAGAATAAAATTTTGAAATTAATAATCATTTTTAATGATACTACTCATATTAGATAAGCTTCTTTAGTTTACAGTAAATGCAAGGATAGTATTTATTTAAAATTTTCATTAACCTTTATTGCCATAGAAGTTCTAATTTCCAGTGCTAAGTATATATTAGGGCCTACTGCCACAGCTACATAACCAAGCTTGCATCTAATAATTAAATACATGGCATTTAGACTGAAAAGCAGGCTCGCTCGATAATACAGTTCATAGCTATCTTTAGAAAAAAATATTTGCCAGTTAAAAAGTTCAACATTTTTATAAAAATATATTTTATACAATACTTGATTTTTTAAATGTATAGACAATGGGTTTGAAACAATTCATTACAAATAATTTCAGCCCCTTTGAGCAATAGGTCACACAAAATTTATACCTACGCGTGAGATAAAAATGTAGCCGGCCTTAGTTTCATTTTTGACTGAAGTCAGTCGATAGTTAACTTAACAAAACTAGCTTTCCGTCTGCTTTAAAATAAATAAGTGTTGTTTTATTATTATGAGCTTATCTCATTCCTATTTTCTATGACCTGAAGATTGTACATGAAAAACATTTGTTTAGATAAAAGTCAACTTGTTACTGGTTGTAAAATTCACACGCTGTGAAAAATTCTGTTTGACGTTTTAACCAAGTCATGTTTAAAAATAATCTAATAATAAACATATCCAACAATTTTCCAGTAACAATAACATAATAAGTCTAAATAATAAATAAATTATCATCAGATAGTTTACTTAGATTTGAAACTAGGACTAAATTATCATATAAAAATAAAACTATTTTAGTGACAGCTGCAGAATAACACTACCATTGTAACATGGAAAAAATAATAATATGCTAAGCAATGGAGCCTTTTCATAGAATACATGTTTCATAATTTTGTTAAGTATATTCTTAAACTTCAAATATTACAAAAGGTCTATTGCATGACTAATAATTTAGCTTTTTCCAACCGTCTGTACATACAAAACATAACACACTTCATAACACTACATACATAACACACATACGCACACTTCGTCCACAGTAACATGAATAGTATTGGAATCCTTTCAATTTATTGTAACAGATTTTGGAAGTAATTTATAACACCAAGAATATTTTGTTCATTTTATTTCAACCAATTTAAACTGCACAGTATGAATAGTTTACAATTTTCATTTGTTTATTTATTTTATATTGTTACGTAAAATAAAAACTCGTAAATAATATTTATTTTATTTACAAATTTAACTAAATACCTACATATAACGCGTGTGCTACGTAGTTTTGGTGACAGTTACTTACGAAGTTCATAAAAATCAGAGTCGCTAAAAAAATTTTAAATAATGAAAAATTCTTAAAATGTAACTTATATAATATTTTTAGATGACTTGCAAACTTTCATATATATTAACACAAAGATAAGAGCGTTTTCATGTGACACTGTCACATAACAGTAGGTAATTATAGTATGTATGGGGACACCGGTGGGTGGTGGGGGAGCCGGGGAGCCACGGCGGCCATCTTGGTTTACGTCACTTCCGGCGACCATCTTGGATTACGTCATTTCCGGCGGCCATCTTGGATTACGTCATTTCCGGCGGCCATCTTGGATTACATCACTTCCTGCAGCCATCTTGGATTTGACCTTGACCTTTGAACCCGGAGGCCATTTTGTTTTTCTAGAACTTTCCTCCATTTTGTTTTCTAGATCATTCCGCCATTTTGAGTTTCGTCCGCCATCTTGAAAATCTTTATTTATTATCCGATTTTAATGAAAAAAATTTAAAATTTAAAAAAATTAAATAATCAAAATTTTAAAATAAAATTAAAAATATTATTTAATAAAATTTTAATTAAAAACCTACGCATCGAACACCCCACTCCTCTAAATTACAAATACATCATCTAGCACCCCCACCCCTCTGTTACAATGACATCGTCATCGAACACCCCACTCATTCCTGTTACAATTTTTCGTTACATCCACCATCTTGGAAAATCATAATTATTGACTTAGAAAATCAGGAAAAAAAATATACCATCGTTGTCTGCTGGAGGCAGCCATCTTATTTAGTGGAGACTACCATCTTGATTTCATCTGGTGGGTGTCGTCATCGGTTGTAGGTTTCTAAAGTATGTTAGTGTATGTAAGGTCGAGTTACAATTCTCTACCAACACTGTTATGAACCTTATAGACCAAAATCCACAGAATCCACAAGATCCACAAAATCCACAGTCACTTTGTTGTTGTAACCGACATTTTTTCTTAAAGTCTTATCACTTATAGGTTTTAACTAAAATATATGTTATCAATACTGTCGTTGTGGATGCGTTAGTTAAAGTAATGATAATTTAAAAAACATTTATTACTCCATCTTAGCTGACCAGAAATTTTTCATAGTCCTATCATACATGTAAACATACTAAATAAATTAATGTTTGTGTATTCGTGTTTAAAACTGCATGGAAGCAGATATTTAGGTGTTTGTGTATAATATCATTTCTTAGTGTTCGTGTTTGCGTTCCTGTGTTTAAAAGCTGCATGGAAGCAGATATTTTAGGTGTTTGTGTCTAATTACATGATCATTTTACGATATCAAATTAAGTATAAGTACCTTGAGGAATATAGGGCATTAATTAAAAAAAATAATAAGCGATATGTAGGTAAAATTATATTTACTGAATCAAAGAAATATATTGTACAAAACAAAACCCTCAAGGAGAGAAAAATATACTTGTCAAACGAAGCTATAAAAAAAACAGAAACTATATACAAAAACGAAAACTGTTTACAACAAAAAGACTGGAACTATACAACAGATAATTCATCTCCAACATAGCCGTGGGGAACCGTATGGATGCCATCCTCACATATTTGGCGCTTATCATCCTCCCATGTTATGGCCAGCTTATTTGTGCTCTCGCTATAGAGCACCTGCTGCCTCGAGCGTATGGCCCTAACTGCTACTCGTCGTGTGTGGTGATCGTGCAGGGCATCCAGGTAGTCACTGAATGTTATGCGGTTTTTGACCACACACCGCTGGATACCCTTGGCCTTCTTCTCAACTTTGTCACCACACTTGTATGCATACAGTTTGGCCCGCAGACCGACAAACTCACTCATCACTTTCCCCCCACACTCATCCTTAAACTTTCCGACAACCTTTTTGTTGATGGGGGAGAAGCAAGGGTGGTCGGAAGGGTAGCAGCTGGTGTCGAACTTCTCCATGAGTGTAGGATCGGCTTTGAGGTCATGGTAGAAATCATCGGTTTGTATCTCGTATACGAAACTATCGGTGTCCATGTATGCCAGATGAATGTTTTCTGCATATCTGGGTTTCATTGTGCTGTAATGGAAGTCGTACATGAGTGTTTTTGAGAGATCAAGTACTGCGAGTCCGGCATAGATTGGCTTATCGAAAATTATGGTCTCATGGTTCAGATGGACTAGAGTCAAGTTCGGTTCATACATTGTGCGGTCCTTGAAGGATGGACGACACACCAGTTTCTTGAACCGCTTCTCGGAACATACCAACTCAATTTTGAGCCTCCGCCTCTTGTTCTCAATCAGTTTCCCGAAAGTACTGTTTACAACGAGCTTAAAGAACTCCTTCTCGAATTCGTTGGCTGCAGCCTTGCGCTTATTGGTGTTGAGCTTAATGTATGGCTCCAACCACGCCGACTGCTCAAACTGGAGGACTCTGTGTACCTTAGTAACTATCAACCCATGTGATACTGCTTGCTGGAGGTTTCTGTAGTGTACAATGTAATGTTCCTTAATTTCTAGTGTTGTCATGAGCTTTGATTGTTTGGAGCCGGGCGGACATTGATTGATGGGGAGAAACGGAAGGTCTTTGTGACTTTCGTGGAGTTCAGTAGGGTACTCCACGTCACATTCGATAATGTACCCGATAGGAGAATTTTCTGGAATAGTCATGACATCAATAGATGTGTCTGACCATTTGAAATGTCGAATCGGAAGCGACAGCGACATCGCCCACCCGTACAAATTATTTGCATCAATGTACTGTAGATATGTGGATGGCTTGGACACATCATGTGTCTCAGGAACGTATTTGTTGTTACCCACACAATGACGTTTGATGCTTTGCGCTACACCCCCACGAATACCTGCTTCCACAAACATATACATATCGTAATCTGTCAGAAGCTCGAGTTGTACTCCTGTGGTGCGAAGCATCGCATCGAAAGCGAACCCAGGACAGGAAATGTAGTGTGACGGGTCTAGACTGTACGTCTCCAAGCAAAGACTGCGAAAATTCTCGAATACGTCCGCCAAAATCAGGACATCCGTCTTTAGGTACAAGTCAGCGTACTCCCCCAAAGTAGCACACTGAAACTTGTCCCAGACATTTTGTGCGTGAGAGTAATCCGCCTCGGAAATACCAGAATCAGTCAGAATATTAAAGAACTCATCGATAGATGGAAGACTAGTATCGTCTAGTCGAGCAAAAGAATCAACGAAGTCGTAGGGGAAGACTCCCTTGCGAGTAACCAACTCCAACTCATCAGGAGCGAAAAACTCAGCAGTACTGACAAACTTGTCTGCAGGCAAGAACTCTGCGAGCGAAGCAAGACCCCGACTCATGAAACGGAACGTATCGACAAACTGAATGCTGAACTTATCATGCAACTTCTTGGAAAAAGTTATCAACTTCTCTTCCGAATTAGGAATGATGAAGATGTCTTTAGTGTCGTACCCCAACTTCCTGATAATGAAGTTCTGGTCGTACGCCAGGTTGTGGAAGAACACAATCATCTTTTTCGGTCTGCGCCTGAGAAGGTTGCAGTCATTACATGCAGGTCCAATAAATTCGCCGGTGAAGTGATTATGATCACGAACTTTCTTTACGACCCCTCCAAACTTTCCTCCACAGTAGCAACAACACCTTGCTTGCAGAAAAGCAGTGTTTTGTGCATGTGTGAGCGGAGTCATAGGAACAGACATAGAAAATATTTTCTGCACGTCATGTCCAATCTCCACAATGCGGGATATGAATTTATCTTCTGCGTCACAACCGCGATACACTTCAGGCTGTGAAGGAAGTGAAGAAGTGAGGTGTACTGGAATCACGGAGTTATCTGCTTTCACGTAAATGCAGTAGCTGTACGCTTTATGCTTTTGATACTGCAGTGTGTATGCTTCATCAGGATTCGGGTGACATGTATGGATTTTCTCCAGAATAGCTTCAAAGTCGCAATATACCACGATGGGAATTTTATCACTGTGATGGAAGTTTTTGAACTTCAAAACAGGAGGCAAACCATTTTCATCAACCTGGGGCATTTCCATCCTAACAGCAGCATGCTGTTTACAGAGCTCACTGTGTTTTTCCAAACACTGAAGACCAGTAAGCCCGCTAACCCTATCCTGATCATCATAATGCTTGAAGCATCTTTTGCAAACATGAATAGCCTCAGTGTGTGTAGTGATTTGGGACCGAACCAGAGCAGAAAAATTATTGATGTAGGCGAAATGGGACGAATTGTCATTGACCAAGAGCAGAAGATCGAAATGATGTTCTTTTTCTTCAGGAGCGACTCGTGCAGGAACAACATTCAGATTCTCGTCGATACTGTAAATGTTGATGGAGACTCCGGGGTTCTGTTTTTCAAACAGCGGTATTTGCTTGATTGGAGTAGGGGAGTCAATGTTGTTGAAGTTGAACTTCCCCTCCAAGTCATGGTAGCGCTGGTTGACACGTTCAGGATGCTCACCTTCCACGTACTTAACAAGAATTGACCACTTGAAGCACATGTGGTCTTCGAGGTTTTGCGGATTGATCACAGCGTATTTGTCTTTGATGGAAGTAGGTAATTCAATGTAGGAGCTGGCACGGAGTGGATCAAGCTTGTTTATTCGGAGTTGAAGTCGCTTAACGGCCGACAAAGTCCATCCGGACCCCTTACCCATGTAATCTTCCTCCTCCTTGCAGATCTTGGAGATGGACTCGGTAACTGCCTCCTCCACCTCATGAACTGCGTAGAGGGGAACATTCATGGTTTTGAAGGCCCTCTTGTCTTCACAGGCATCTACTGGTTTTTCGTAGTCGCACTCAAGAACGACATTAAACTTCAGCGGTCCATTCTCTTCAATCTCCTCCTCAAGTTGGCTTATTATTTTTGCCTTGATGGAGTCCAGGTACGTACAAATGTCCTTGGCAGAACTTGACGTATTTACAGCAACATAAGTCTTCAAGTTGCCCTTGAATCCCACTTCGGCGGTGATGAAGCCATGGGTATTGGCCAAACCCGCGCCGGTCACCACCTTTGTTCGGCTGGTCGATGGTTTAGGCAGTACTGCTGGCTTAACTGCTGCCATTCTCTGCTTCTTTGTTGGAGGCGGAGCAGGCCCCTTGCACACCTTAATGTGGTTGCGAAGAGTGTCAGCCCTGACGAACTCTTTAGCACAGTTCGTGCAGGAATGTGCTATGCGGTTAGGGTTAAGACCGCAAGCCGACTTCTCATGTAGTCTGGCGACATCAGCACGGGCGAAGGCCTTATAGCAGAAGCTACACCGGGTGCCTGATGTCGTGGCGACAGCACCAGTACATGTTGACAGGTGCTGCTGCATCTTGTCGCTGCGTGCGACCATCTTGCCACATAGGTGGCACTGCTGGTAGTCACGATGCTGGTTCTCGGCACACTGTCGCTCGTGCCGGTAGCGGTTCTTAGCTGCCGTGAA